>NC_041390.1:445322450-445505698 GCF_002162155.2 Triticum dicoccoides | reverse complement strand
AGTCAAGCTGCTTATGATGCTAGCGCAGCTCTTCGGAGCAACGTCAAGGTTGGTCGATTACCGACTGATCCCTTAGCTTGTTGCTTGTTCTGTTAGGATATGCTACCTGAAAATTTTCCTTGTGCATCTTCTCGTAAGTCTGCTTTTTGTGTTTGTACACCCACTGGGTGTTTATTGCTGAATAGTACTGTTGAATAATTTTGTTTCTTGAGTCGACTAGATTGTGTCGATTGAGTCTTTGAACCAGTGGGGGCACGCTGAGTGCACCCACTGGGTGTAGTCCCTGAGACCGTAGTTGACTGCTGGCAGTCGGCTATGGTCTGAGAATCATAACTTCTTCGGTCGGTCTGATCGGATCATGCCAAGTGTATCTTGAACCAGTGGGGGCACGCTAAGTGCACCTAATGGGTGTAGTCCCCGAGACTACTGTTGAATGTTTGATTCGGTAGTAGTCTGAGAATTCTTTTCACTCGGGAGTGAATAACTTTTGATTCTATCCGCTGATATAACTTTTGTTGACTTCAGAAATCTTGTGAGCTCATCTCCAAATTTTCCGAATTCGAGGAGAAGCAGAGACAACTCAATCTTGACTTGGAGCTGGCTAAGCAGAACTTGCAGAAGGCCAAAGATGAAACAACCAGTATGGAAGGTAATCAACTAGTCGTTTGTTTATATTGGCCGACCCACAAGTCATCTCCTCATTCTTCTGTCTGACCCAAGTGCATATCTTTTAGAGAGAATGAAGCAGGCTCTGGCGAAAAAGGACCTTAATCTTGTTGCTGCACAAAAGGAGGCTCAGGAGAAGACTGCGCTTGCTGACAAGAAGTTGACTTGAGTCGGTGCACTGGAGGAAGAAAACACCAAGTTGAAGACGTCCCTTAACGAGTCCAACCGAGAAGTGACTCGTCTGAAGAAAGACAAGGTGGCTTTGAACAAGAAGATTGAAGGCATTTCTCGTAAGAGAAATAACCTGGAAGCTTATCTGGAAGCACTCGCCAAGAAGCTCTTGCTTATGCTCGAAGGTATTTTTCTTTGTCCGACTGTTTAGCTATTGTCGATTCACCAGGCATTCGTCGACTCATTATTTATTTGTGTTTGTAGAATTCTGCCAAAACTTTGAAGAAGAAACTGGACGGGTCGAGACAGGTCTGGACCCCATCCTTTCCTCTATTGGTGATGAAGCTGCTATGAACGTGCTCCGACTGGAATCCCGTGTTTCCATTGTTACAGACTATCTTGCTCGCCTGAAGGTTGCGGTTTCGCGCATCGATACATCACTCTGGCCAGGGCGACACTTCAAAATGACCTCAAGTCTCTGATGGCTCGACTCAATGAGGTCCCTGGTCGAGTGCAGGAATGGAAGAAGTCTTCTGCCCGATGCGGTGCTGACGTGGCTCTGTCGCTGGTTCGTGTCCACTGCAACGAATCATGAGAAGAAAAGCTGGCAGCAATCAAGGTTGCCAATACCAAAAGGCATGACTTCCAGTACTTCACGGAAACCTTCATTCCTGCTGCCATTCGGATTGCTGACGGAGTTGATCTGGACGAGTTCGTCGAGCCTGCTAGCCCTCCTCCTGCGGAGTGAACAAACTTTATGCCCCGCTTTAAATTTGCCTCGGAATGCCGAGTGATTTTGTAACCGTTAATCTCCTTCGGACCTGATGCCCGAGTACTTTAATCCATGTTCTGGAACCCTAGGATTTATCTGAACTTTGGTTGCTTTTGAATCTTTCAACTCTTTGAGTAGAACTTGTTTCTTTTGTTTGAATTGCCACTAACTCTGTGATGCAGCTCAGTCGAGAGTATCATGGGCAGGGGTGCTTGGTGTTGCCCATGGTCTGCACCTCGTCGTCCTTACGAGTCGAGATGGAGCGGACGTTGTATTTGTAGCAAAGCTCCAAGGACAGATCGTGGTCGACCTGCACCTCGTCGTCCTTGCGGATAAGGATGGAGCAGACGTTGTATTTGTGTCGAAGCTCCGAGGACAGATCGTGGTCGACCTGCACCTCGTCGTCCTTGCGGATAAGGATGGAGCATGTTTTTAAACTTAGGCGAGTACTGGACTACAACTAAGCCCCCGAGTGGGAGGGTCGCTCACCACTCGGTAGGATTTTTATACTTAGGCAAGTACTGGACTGCAGCTAAGCCCCCGAGTGGGAGGGTTGCTCACCACTCGGTAGGATTTTTTAAACTTAGGCGAGTACTGGACTGCAGCTAAGTCCCTGAGTGGGAGGGTTGCTCACCACTCGGTAGGATTTTTTAAACTTAGGCGAGTACTGGACTGCATATAAGCCCCTGAGTAGGAGGGTTGCTCACCACTCGGTAGGATCTTTTAAACTTAGGTGAGTACTGGACTGCAGCTAAGCCCCCGAGTGGGAGGGTTGTTCACCACTCGGTAGGATTTTTTAAACTTAGGCGAGTACTGGACTACAGCTAAGTCCCCGAGTGGGAGGGTTGCTCACCACTCGGGAGGATTTTTTTAAAACTTAGGTGAGTACTGGACTGCAGTTAAGCCCCCGAGTGGGAGGGTTGCTCACCACTCGGTAGGATTTTTTATACTTAGGCGAGTACTGGACTGCAGCTAAGCCCCCGAGTGGGAGGGTTGCTGTGATGCCCGGATAATTAGGCTACAGTAACCCCTCGTTAATGATGACACGTCACCTCTGTCACTGTAGTTAATCTCGGGTTAGTTCAAAAAACCTATTCAAAATTCAAATTCAAAATCAAGTCAAACAATTAAAGTTTTCAAATGTTAAAACTAAAATGTTCGGTTTGTGCCAAATAATGCATAGGTAATTATGGTGGAGAGACCACACTTTTATAAGTTGTTTAATTACTCTAAAATGAATAAAACGTGACAAGAACAATTATTTAAATGCTTTTAAAATAATAAACAATTACAAACTAATTTATTTTAGGTGCCAAGTTAATTGTGGTGCTGGCATATTTGTTCATACTAATTTAGGTACAACTAGTGTATTTTATAAAACTAATGTATTTAAAATATAAGATTAAAATAGAAAAGAATAGAGAATAAACAGAATATAAAAGGAAAGATAAAATAGAAATAAAAAGAAAACCCCCTAGGCCAACTGGGCCTCGGGCCAGTCAGTGCCCTGCCAGGCCGGCCCACTCCCTCCCCTGGCCTATAACCCCATGGGGGCACCAAACCCTAACTGACACCCCCATGTCGCCACTCCCTCTCTCCCCCTCCCGATCCAATCTGGATCGAGGGATGCAACCCCCACTACCCTCGCTCCTCGCCCCCCTCTGCCCGATCTGGATCGGTGCATGGCGCCCCGTCCCCGTCTCCCAGTCGCGTCGACGCCGCCCCACCGACTTCACCGGCGTCGCCGTGCCGCGCCCCGCGTCGGACGCCACCGTCCTCTCCGTCGCCGGACCTCCTCGACCTCTTCGTCCCCGACGTTGTTTGCCTCACCGTCATGGACTCCGGCCACCTCGAGCCCACTACCACCTCCCTACAGCTCCCTGTGAGCCCCTCCTCCATTTCCCCCCTTCTCCTCCGCTCTCATCGCTGTAGGACGCCACCACTGCCACGCCCGAGCCTCCGGTGCTCCGCGCCCCTGACGCGCTCACCATCACGCCCTCCCCCTGCGCACCGCAAGCCATATGCTCGCTACTGGCGTGCCCGAGTGCACCCTTGCCACGGCTGCGCGCGCTGGCCGCGCCCCATACCTGCCCGCGCCCTCCACCCGAAGCGCCGCCGCTCGCCCCGCACTGCGCACGCGCGCATTCGTGTGTCGCCCGCGCCCTCGTGCGTCGCCCGCGCCCCGGATCTCCCTCGTCGCGCGCCAGCCCCGCTTCTCTGACCACGCCGTCCGCGCCCTCCTCCTCATGCGCACACCGCCGGCCCGCTCTGCCCCACTACGGGCGCCGCTTGTCGCCCCCGGCCACCACGTGCACGCACGTGCGCCGCCCTGCTCCTCTCACTGCTCCTCCCTTCCCCTGCTCCCCGCCGCTGCATTCGCCGCCCCGTCCTGCACCCCCCCTGCGCCAGCGACGCCGCCACGCCCGCGGCCAACTCCGGCGCTCGAACCCGCCCCGACGGGCGTCCCCGCCAGGGCCCAAACGGGCTGGCGCCCATGGCCCCGCTAACGCCCAATCTGCTAAACCCCCTCTGGCCCTATGACAGTGGGCCCCTGCATAGAACGGTTTATATATATATAAAGAATTTAAAAAATATATAATAAATAAATAATTAACAATAAAATTAATTAATTAATTAATTAATTAATTAACTAACTTAATTAATCATGTTTAGTTAAACTAATTAAATTTGATTAACCTAAATATCTAATTAACGTAACTAATCTGTTAGTTAGGGTGATGAGTCAATGACAGGCGGGACCCGCTGGTCAGGTTGACCAGTCAACCCTCGTTGACTGCTGACGTCAGCATGACATCATGCTGATGTCATAAATCCATTTTCGAATTAAACTAAATAATTAATTAAATTCCAGAAATTAATAAATTTTTTAGAAAATCATATCTTTTAATCTGTAACTCGGATTAAATTATTTTCAACATGAAAGTTGCTCAGAACGACGAGACGAACCCGGATACGCAGCCCGTTCGTCCGCCACGCATCCCTAGCATAGCAAACTCGCAACTTTCCCCCTCCGGCTCCTCTGCCCGAAAACGCGAAACACCGGGGATACTTTCCCGGATGTTTCCCCCCTTCACCGATATCACCTCATACCGCGTTAGGGCACGCCTAGCATCATGCTTTGCTTTGTCATGCATCACTATGCATCTGTTTGCTTAAATATTTATTGTTTCTTCCCCCTCTTCTCTCGCTAGACACCGAGACCAACGCCGCTGCTACCCAGCACGACTACGGTGTTGACGACCCCTCTCTCTTGCCAGAGCAACCAGGCAAGCCCCCCCCCTTGATCACCAGATATCGCCTACTCTCGTCTATACTGCTTGCATTAGAGTAGTATAGCATGTTACTGCTTTCCGTTAATCCTATACTGATGCATAGCCTGTCCTTGCTACTAATGTTGTTACCTTTACCTGCAATCCTAATGCTCAGTATAGGATGATAGTTTACCATCAGTGGCCCTACATTCTTGTCCGTCTGCCATGCTATACTATCGGGCCGTGATCACTCGGGAGGTGATCGCGAGTATATACTAAATACTTTATACATGATATATGTGATGACTAAAAGACAGGTCGGCTCGTAGGATTACCCGCGAGTGGATCTTTGTGGCGAAGCGACAGGGCAGGTTGAGACCACCTAGGAGAGAGGTGGGCCTGGCCCTGGTCGGCGTTTGCGGTTATTTCAAAATAACACGCTTAACGAGATCTTGGTATTTGATCTGAGTCTGGCTACTAGCCTATACGCACTAACCATCTACGCGGGGACAGTTATGGGCACTCGACGTCGTGGTATCAACCGAAGCCTTCGTGACGTCAGCGACTGAGCGGCGCGTGCCGGATTGGAACGTAAGCCTGCTCTTGTATTAAGGGGGCTAGTTCTGCTTCCAGCCGCCCTCGCAACATGCAGGTGTGCAATGGGCAATGGGCCCAGACCCCTGCGCCATAGGATTTAGACCGGTGTGCTGACCTCTCTGTTGTGCCTAGGTAGGGCTGCGACATGTTGATCTTCCGAGGCCAGGCGTGACCCAGAAAAGTGTGTCCGGCCAAATGGGATCGAGCGTGTTGGGTTATGTGGTGCACCCCTGCAGGGAAGTTTATCTATTCGAATAGCCGTGATCTTCGGTAACAGGGCGACTTGGAGTTGTACCTTGACCTTATGACAACTAGAACCGGATACTTAATAAAACACACCCTTCCAAGTGCCAGATAAAATCCGATGGTCGCTCTCTAACAGGGCGACGAGGAGAGGATCGCCGGTTAGGGTTATGCTATGCGATGCTACTTGGTGAACTTACCATCTACTCTCTTCTCCTACTGCAAGATGGAGGTTACCAGAAGCATAGTCTTCGACAGGACTAGCTATCCCCCTCTTATTCCGGCATTCTGCAGTTCAGCCCACATATGATACCCTTATTCCATTTGATACCAATGCATACATATGTAGTGTAGCTCCTTGCTTGCGAGTACTTTGGATGAGTACTCACGATTGCTTTTCTCCCCCTTTTCCCCCCTTCCTATATCCGATTGCTGCGACCCAATGTTGGAGCCCAGGAGCCAAACGCCACTGTCGACGATGACTACTACTACTCGGGAGGTGCCTACTACTACGTGGAGCCCGCTGGCGATGACCAGGAGTAGTTTAGGTGGATCCCAGGCAGGAGGCCTGCGCCTCTTTCGATCTGTATCTCAGTTTGTGCTAGCCTTCTTAAGGCAAACTTGTTTAACTTATGTCCGTACTCAGATATTGTTTCTTCCGCTGACTCGTCTATGATCGAGCTCTTGTATTCGAGCCCTCGAGGCCCCTGGCTTGTAATATGATGCTTGTATGACTTATTTTTTTGTAGAGTTGTGTTGTGATATCTTCCCGTGAGTCCCTGATCTTGATCGTACACATTTGCGTGTATGATTAGTGTACGATTGAATCGGGGGCGTCACAGTTGCTCACCACTCGGTATGATTTTTTATACTTAGGCGAGTACTGGACTGCAGCTAAGCCCCTGAGTGGGAGGGTTGCTCACCACTCGGTAGGATTTTTTTATACTTAGGCGAGTACTGGACTGCAGCTAAGCCACCCGAGTGAGAGGGTTGCTCACCACTCGGTATGATTTTTTTAAACTTAGGCGAAACGGATTCGCAGCTAAGCCCCTGAGTGAGAGACTTGCTCATCACTCGATAGGATTTTCTTTTTTGGAACTTAGGCGAAGCGGATTCGCATATAAGACACCCACCGGGGGATTTGGAACACTTAAAAGAGGAACAACAATCATCTAGGAGACTGTGAAACTGTGTCTTTGATAATCAAACTAGAATGTATTTCTTATTACATCTCAACAATCTAAATGCTTAAGTATAAAAGGGGCGGAGCAGCTCCGCATTCCAAGCGCATGGCTCGTCTTTATTGTGCTCCACATCATAGATGCGATAAGCTCTGTTGCCAAGCACTTTGGTGATAATGAAGGGGCCTTCCCAAGAAGGAGCGAGCTTGTGTGGTTTCTGCTGATCCACTCGAAGAACCAGGTCTCCCTCTTGACATGCTCGACCTCTCATGTTTCTGGCATGGAATCGACACAGGTCTTGCTGATACATGGTCGACCAGATTAGCGCCATCTCTCTTTCTTCTTCCAGAAGGTCAGCAGCATCCTGACGGGCTTGCTCTGCTTCATCTTCTGAGAAGATTTCTACTCGCAGGGCATTATGAAGCTAGTCACTCGGAAGCACATCTTCAGCCCCATAGACTACGAAGAATGGAGTTCAGCCAGTCGACTGATTAGGAGTTGTCCTCAATCCCCAAAGCACTGATGGAAGTTCATCGACCCAGGTGCCCGCTGCATGCTTGAGGTCACGCATCAATCGGGGTTCCAGTCCTTTGAGAATCAATCCGTTTGCTCTTTCAGCTTGTCCATTCGACTGGGGATGGGCGACTGAAGCGTAGTCAACCCAAGTGCCTTGGGAAGCACAAAAGGCTCTGAACTCATCAGAATCGAAGTTCAATCCATTATCTGTGATGATGCTATGTGGGACACCATATCTGAATGTTAACTCCCTGATGAAGCTGACAGCAGTACTTGCTTCGAGGTTTTTGATAGGCTTGGCTTCAATCCATTTGGTGAACTTGTCGACTGCTATGAGCACATGGGTGAAGCCACTTCTGCTAGTCCTTAGAGGTCCAACCATATCTAATCCCCAAACAGCAAAGGGCCAGAGAGTGGAATGGTCTTCAGAGCTGATGCAGGCTTGTGAGACATGTTGGAGTAGAACTGGCAACCTTCACATTTGTCGACTATGTCTTTTGCCATTTCATTTGCTCGTGGCCAATAAAATCCCGCTCGGTATGCTCTGGCCACAATGGTCCGAGAGGACGCATGGTGACCACAGGTCCCCGAGTGGATGTTGTTGAGGATCACTCGACCTTCTTCCGGTGTTATGCACTTCTGAGAAACTCCGATGGCGCTTTCTCTATAAAGTTGTCCACCCATTACTGTGAAAGCTTTAGATTGATGGACAATCTGACGGGCCTCTTATTCATCCTCTGGGAGCTCTTTCTTGAGAATATATGCAATGTACGACACTGTCCAATCGGGTATGGTGACCAAAACTTCCATGACCAAGTCGACCACGGCTGGGATTTCAACTTCAGTCGGATCAGTAGGGCTCTTAGGTTATGGGGGCTCCTCCTTGAAGGGATCCTCTTGGACGGACGGCGTGTGAAGATGCTCCAAGAACACATTACTGGGAATAGGCTCACGCTTGGAGCCTATCTTTGCCAAATCATCAGCTGCTCGATTTTTTAGTCGGGGTATATGATGGAGCTCTAACCCCTCAAACTTCTTTTCTAACTTTCTCACTACATTGCAATAGCCAGTCATAGCCGGGCTTCTGACATCCCACTCCTTCATTACCTGATTAACCACCAAATCTGAGTTGCCGTAGACCATTAGGAGACGGACGCCGAGTGAAATGGCCATACGCAACCCGTACAAAAGTGCTTCATATTCAGCCTCGTTGTTGGAGGAATCAAAATGGATCTGAAGAACAAAGCTGAGTTTGTCTCCTCGAGGGGATACCAATACCACCCCACCACTAGAACCATTCAACATCTTGGATCCATCAAAGAACATGGTCCAATGCTCTGAGTGAATCTGAGTCGGTTCTTGCTGCTCAACCAACTCGGCGAGGAAATCTGCTATTGCTTGGGACTTGATAGCTTTCTTTGCCTCAAACTTGATATCCAAGGGAAGGATTTCAATTGCCCACTTTGCCACTCGACCAGTTGCATCTCTATTGTTCAGAATTTCTGACAATGGTGTGTCGCTGGCGACTGTAATGGAGTGACCAGAGAAATAATGTGCAACCTTCTTCGTGGTCATATAAATTCCATAGACAAGCTTCTGATAATGTGGATATCTTTGCTTGGATGGAGTCAAGACTTCAGAAATACAGTACACTGGACGCTGAACTTTATAGGTTTTTCCTTCTTCATCTCGCTCGAGCGTAAGTACTGTACTGACAACCTGTCCAGTGGCTGCAATATAAAGTAGTAAAGGCTCTTTGTTGATTGGGGCAGCAAGCACCGGCTGGGTGGAAAGCAGGGTTTTGAGCTCTGCAAACGCTGCATCAGCTTCAAGAGTCCACTCGAACTTATCAGATTTCTTCATTAGTCGGTAAAGATGCAATGCCTTTTCACCGAGGTGAGAGATGAATCGACTCAAGGTGGACAAACAACCAGTAAGCTTCTGAACTTCATGCACACGCACAGGGCGTTTCATCCGGAGTATGGCCCCAACTTTCTCTGGGTTCACATCGATCCCTCGTTCAGAAATGAGGAAACCGAGTAACTTTCCTCCTGGAACTCCGAATGTGCATTTCGATGGATTAAGCTTGATATCATACCTTCTTAGGTTGGTAAAGGTTTCAGCGAGGTCAGTTAGCAGGTCGGAACCTTTATGCAACTTGACCACAATGTCATCCATATATGCTTCCACATTCCAACTGATTTGAGTGAGCAGGCACTTCTAAATCATCCTCATAAATGTGGCCCCAGCGTTGTTGAGACCGAATGACATGGTGACATAACAAAAGCACCCGGATGGAGTGATGAAACTTGTTTTTATCTCATCGGGTCCATACAGTCGGATCTGCTGATACCCAGAATAGGCGTCTAGAAAAGACAAATTCTCACACCCCGCAGTCGAGTCGACGATTTGGTCGATACGGAGGAGAGGGAAATGATCTTTCGGGCAGGCCCGATTGATATGCTTGAAGTCGATGCACATACGAAGTTAATCGTCCTTCTTAGTGACCATGACAACATTGGCGAACTACTCGGAGTGGTAAATCCCTCGGATGAACTCAGTTGCTAGGAGCCAAGACACTTCCTCGCCAATTGCCTTTCTCTTCTGTATGACAAACCGTCTAAGATGTTCCTTGGCTGGCTTCACTTTTGGGTCGACTCGCAAATGGTGCTCGGCCAGTCCCCTGGGTACACCCGACATATCAGAAGGTTTCCATGCAAAGATGTCCCAGTTCTCACGGAGGAACTGGATGAGCGCTTCTTCCTATTTGCTGTCGAGTGATGTTGAGATATGAGTAGGAGTAGCATTAGGATCGGTGGGGTGAATATGAATCGGCTTTGTTTCTCCGGACGACTGAAATGCAGAATCGGCAGGCTTCTTGGCTTGCAACAAATCACTCAGATCTGTGTTTTTCTGATACTCTTGCATGTCAACTTCTGCCATTTGTGCATCGGCAATTTTAGAACCCTTCTGGAAGCATTCCTCTGCCTTCTGCCGATTGCCAGTGACCGTGATCACTCCCCTAGAACCAGGCATTTTCAACTTGAGATACACGTAACATGGTCGAGCCATAAAGCGCGCGTATGCAGGCCTCCCCAAAATTGCATGATAAGCACTCTGGAAATCCACTACTTCAAATGTCAACTTTTCCTTACGGTAATTCTTTGAATCACTGAAAACCACGTCCAGGGTTATCTGGCCGAGTGATTTAGCCTTCTTCCTAGGGATGACACCGTGAAAGCTCATGTTGCTCTCACTAAGTTTGGACATCAGAATGCCCATCCCTTTCAAGGTTTCAGCGTAAAGAATATTCAAACCACTACCACCATCCATCAACACTTTGGTCAATCAAGTACCCCCAACAACTGGGTCGACGACCAACGCTTGCCTCCCTGGAGTGGCTATGAGAGCATGGTGGTCAGACTGGTCGAATGTGATAGCTGTTTGTGACCACTTCAGGTATGCTATCGTTGCCGGAGCAACCATATTCACTTCTCTGTTGATCACTTTTAGTCGACTTTTGCTCTCAACATCAGCAAAAATCACTAGGGTGGAATTGACATCGGGAAAACCATCATCTTCCTCTTTGTCCTCATCCTTGTCCTCATCCTTTTCCTTCTCATTAGGCGGTTTCTCTCGGAATTGCTCGATCAGAACCCGACACTGTCGAGTGGTATGCTTAGGATAAATCAGCTTGCCTTCTTCATCCTTCTTGGTGTGAATGTGACATGGCAAATCCAACACATCATTTATGGCTTGATCTTTCACTTTCTTGGGGGTCTAGGGCCCCTTAGGTTTCCCTTTAAACTTTCCTTGAATCACTGCTGCAGTTTCACCAGGTCCTGCAGGCTCAGCTTTATGCTTCTGTTCCTGATTGGAATTGCCCCCACCGCTGTCCTGACCGACTGGTTTGCTCTTTCCACTGCAGATTCGATCCTCTTCTTCTCCGTTGGCGTACCGAGTGGCTATTTCCATCATCCGAGTCAGGGACATATCCCCTGTCCGACCAAATTTCAGGACCAGTTCTCGATATTTAATGCCTTCCTTGAAGGCACAAGCCGCTTGATGCTGGGATACATTTTCCACTATGTGATGCAAAGTGGTCCACCTCTGAATGTAATCTCTCAGAGTTTCATTCGGCTTTTGCACGCAATGCTACAATTCTGTTAACCCTGCTGGCCGCTTGCAAGTACCCTCAAAAGTTCTAACAAACACTCGGGCAAGTTCTTCCCAACTGAATATACTGCCTGGTGCTAATTGAGAACAACCACGCTCTGGGTGAACCTTCCAACATCGGAGGAAGGTGCTTCATGGCCACTTCATCATTGCCATCACCAATCTGCACAGCCACTCTGTAATCTTCAAGCCAAGTGTCGGGCTTGGACTCACCAGTGAACTTGCTGACTCCAGTCGCCAACCTGAAGTTGGGAGGAATCACCACGGCTCTCATGGCTCGGCTGAAACACTCTGGACCTGAAACATGAACTCTACTGCCAATCAGGTGATCCCTGTCAAAGCCCTCCCTGTGTGCTTTGTTCCTGTCAACTAGACCTTGAACGAGAATAGATCTCGCATCAAAGCCTGGCTCCCTTGGGTCGACTGGTATTCTTCGCTCGTCACTGTGAGGGCGTATGTTATCATATTGCCGAGGCACATATGATCCACTCCTCGGAGGAGGTGTGGGCACTTGACGATGGTCATCATGACCGAGTCGGTGATCATACTGCTCGTGGTTTCTGTACTGATCCTGCCGGTGCCCACGCCCCTCACGTCGCGGGGGCGATCTTGGGATGTGGGTCGACTGAACTGTGTCTGCCATCATGGATCTGCTATGAATCCTATTCCGCGACTGAGACACTATTGTGTTCTGCTCTCCAGCTGGCCGGGGCAAGGCCCGGATCTACATCAAACCTCTGCCAGCCTCCGACTAGGAAGGCTGAATTGACTCTGCTATACGGGCTGCAACTGTGAGATTTTGAATTGGAGTGCGGTATACCTGAGGTTGAGGCGGAAAAAGTTGTCGTCGACTGGACTCAGGAACCCGCTGCCGAGCACACTCGTCGAGTGCACCCTGAAGGTTCTCCAGTCGAGTGCGCTCAGCCAAGTTGGCCAGGCGCGCCTCCTCCAAGGCCCGGGCCTCGGAGGTTTCCCCAACGATGAGCGTGTGGAGCGCATCCATGTTGCGGCGGCGAAGCTCTTCTCTCTGCTGCAAAGAAAGGGGTTCAGGGAGGTACTCCTCGCGAACACGTGACGGATCACCGCCACCATCACCGCCGTCGTCACGACGGAAGCTAGGAGGACTATGTGGTCCGTCGACCATCAAGACTTCAGCCGCAGGATCGCTGCTATCGCATTCGGATGCGGTCTCGACGGAGCCAGTCAACAGGTCAAACAGGCCGTAGAGAGTTTCGTCGGGCTCGATTGCCGCAACTTGTGGGGTGGCCGACTGACGAGCCACCGCGTGTTTCACCCACTGCTGAAGCCGCGATTGACCAGATCGCTTGCGTCGGCGAACAGCGGGGAGCGAGGACACCACGGGAGCCGACCGATACTGGGTCAACGGCTGCCGGAGAAGGACGCCGCGAGCGCATGCGCGAAAGTGCATCGCCCCACGGACGAGGAGCGCCTCGGCGTCGAGGGGAGCTTCCTGAAGCCAGGCGGAGTCGTCGACAACGAAGACGAGCGCGCCGAGACGGATCTCGCGGCCCTCAACCAATCCACCGCCGAAAACCATGATGATGGGAATCGGAAAATCACAACTTCAACCAAAAGTCGCTAAGACACCTGCCCCACGATGGGCGCCAACTGTTGTGGTTCTAAGACTGATAGTAGAATGGGGGTAGGTATGAGGAGGCAAGATCCCAGCTATGGTGAAGTTGTACATGAAGGAAATATGCCCTAGAGGCAATAATAAAGTTATTATTTATTTCCTTATATCATGATAAATGTTTATTATTCATGCTAGAATTGTATTAACCGGAAACATAATACTTGTGTGAATACATAGACAAACAAAGTGTCACTAGTATGCCTCTACTTGACTAGCTCGTTAATCGAAGATGGTTATGTTTCCTAACCATAAACAAAAGAGTTGTTATTTGATTAACGGGATCACATCATTAGGAGAATGATGTGATTGACATGACCCATTCCATTAGCTTAGCACCCGATCGTTTAGTATGTTGCTATTGCTTTCTTCATGACTTATACATGTTCCTATGACTATGAGATTATGCAACTCCCGTTTGCCGGAGGAACACTTTGTGTGCTACCAAATGTCACAACGTAACTGGGTGATTATAAAGGAGCTCTACAGGTGTCTCCAAAGGTAAATGTTGGGTTGGCGTATTTCGAGATTAGGATTTGTCACTCCGATTGTCGGAGAGGTATCTTTGGGCCCTCTCGGTAATGCACATCACATAAACCTTGCAAGCATTGCAACTAATGAGTTAGTTGTGAGATGATGTATTACAGAATGATTAAAGAGACTTGCCGGTAACGAGATTGAACTAGGTATTGGAATACCGACGATCGAATCTCGGGCAAGTAACATACCGATGACAAAGGGAACAACGTATGTTGTTATGCGGTCTGACCGATAAAGATCTTCGTAGAATATGTAGGAGCCAATATGGGCATCCAGGTCCCGCTATTGGTTATTGACCGGAGACGTGTCTCGGTCATGTCTACATTGTTCTCGAACCCGTAGGGTCCGCACGCTTAAGGTTTCGATGATAGTTATATTATGAGTTTATGAGTTTTGATGTACTGAAGGAGTTCGGAGTCCCGGATGAGATCGGGGACATGATGAGGAGTCTCGAAATGGTTGAGATGTAAAGATTGATATATTGGAAGACTATATTCGGACATCGGAAAGGTTCCGAGTGATTCGGGTATTTTTTGGAGTACCGGGTAGTTACGGGAGAAGCAATGGGCCTTGATGGGCTTTAGTGGGAAGAGGAGAAAGGGCCAAGGGGCTGCTGCGCCCCCCCTCCCCTCTAGTCCGAATTGGACTAGGGAAAAGGGGGACGGCCACCTCTCCTTCTCCTCCACTTCCTTCTCCCTTCCTCCCCTCTTGGTGGACTCCTACTAGGACTTGGAGTCCTAGTAGGACTCCACATCCTGGCCGCACCTAGCCTTGGCCGGCCTCCTCCTCCTCCATCCTTTATATACCGAGGCAAGGGGCACCCCATGAACAAAAAGTTGATCCACGTGATCTTTTCCTTAGCCGTGTGCGGCGCCCCCAGCCACCATAGTCCTCGATAATATTGTAGCGGAGTTTAGGCGAAGCCCTGCTGCTATAGTACATCAAGATCGTCACCACGCCGTCGTGCTGACGGAACTCTTCCCCGACACTTTGCTGGATCGGAGTCCGGGAATCGTCATCGAGCTGAACGTGTGCTAGAACTCGGAGGTGTCGTAGTTTCAGTGCTTGATCGGTCGGATCGTGAAGACGTACGACTACATCAACCAAACGCTTCTGTTGTCGATCTACACAGGGTACGTAGATCACACTCTCCTCTCGTTGCTATGCATCACCATGATCTTGCGTGTGCGTAGGAATTTTTTTGAAATTACTACGTTCCCCATGAGTGGTATCAGAGCCAGGTTTTATATGTTGATGTTATATGCATGAGTAGAACACAAGTGAGTTGTGGGCGATATAAGTCATACTGCTTACCAGCATGTCATACTTTGGTTCGGCGGTATTGTTGGACGAAGCGGCCCGGACCGACATTACGCGTACGCTTACGCGAGACCGGTTCTCCCGACGTGCTTTGCACATAGGTGGCTTGCGGGTGACAGTTTCTCCAACTTTAGTTGAATCGAGTGTGGCTACGCCCGGTCCTTGCGAAGGTTAAAACAGCACCAACTTGACAAACTATCGTTGTGGTTTTGATGCGTAGGTAAGATTGGTTCTTGCTTAAGCCCGTAGCAGCCACGTAAAACTTGCAACAACAAAGTAGAGGACGTCTAACTTGTTTTTGCAGGGCATGTTGTGATGTGATATGGTCAAGACATGATGCTAAATTTTATTGTATGAGATGATCATGTTTTGTAACCGAGTTATCGGCAACTGGCAGGAGCCATATGGTTGTCCCTTTATTGTATGCAATGCAATCGCGCTGTAATGCTTTACTTTATCACTAAGCGGTAGCGATAGTCGTGGAAGCATAAGATTGGCGAGACGACAACGATGCTACGATGGAGATCAAGGTGTCACGCCGGTGACGATGGTGATCATGACGGTGCTTCAAAGATGGAGATCACAAGCACAAGATGATGATGGCCATATCATATCACTTATATTGATTGCATGTGATGTTTATCTTTTATGCATCTTATCTTGCTTTGATTGACGGTAGCATTATAAGATGATCTCTCACTAATTATCAAGAAGTGTTCTCCCTGAGTATGCACCGTTGCGAAAGTTCTTCATGCTGAGACACCACGTGATGATCGGGTGTGATAGGTTCTACGTTCAAATACAACGGGTGCAAAACAGTTGCACACGCGGAATACTCAGGTTATACTTGACGAGCCAAGCATATACAGATATGGCCTCGGAACACGAAGACCGAAAGGTCGAGCGTGAATCATATAGTAGATATGATCAACATAATGATGTTCACCAATGAAACTACTCCATCTCATGTGATGATCGGACATGGTTTAGTTGATTTGGATCACGTAATCACTTAGAGGATTAGAGGGATGTCTATCTAAGTGTGAGTTCTTAAGTAATATGATTAATTGAACTTAAATTTATCATGAACTTAGTCCTGGTAGTATTTTGCAAATTATGTTGTAGATCAATAGCTCGCGTTGTTGTTTCCCTGTGTTTATTTTGATATGTTCCTAGAGAAAATTGTGTTGAAAGATGTTAGTAGCAATGATGCGGATTGGATCCGTGATATGAGGTTTATCCTCATTGCTGCACAGAAGAATTATGTCCTTGATGCACCGCTAGGTGACGGACCTATTGCAGGAGCAAATGCAGACGTTATGAACGTTTGGCTAGCTCAATATGATGACTACTTGATAGTTTAGTGCACCATGCTTAATGGCTTAGAATCGGGACTTCAAAGACGTTTTGAACGTCATGGAGCATATGAGATGTTCCAGGAGTTGAAGTTAATATTTCAAGCAAATACCCGAGTTGGGAGATATGAAGTCTCCAGCAAGTTCTATAGCTAAAAGATGGAGGAGAATCGCTCAACTAGTGAGCATGTGCCCAGATTGTCTGAGTACAACAATCGCTTGAATCAAGTGGGAGTTAATCTTCCAGATAAGATAGTGATTGACAGAATTCTCTAGTCACCATCACCAAGTTAGTAGAACTTTGTGATGAACTATGATATGCAAGGGATAACGGAAACGATTCCCAAGCTCTTCGTAATGCGGAAATTGACGAAGGTAGAAATCGAAAAAAACATCAAGTGTTGATGGTAGACAAGACCACTAGTTTCAAGAAAAGGGCAGAGGGAAGAAGGGGAACTTCAAGAAGAACAGCAAGCAAGTTGCTGCTCAAGTGAAGAAGCCCAAGTCTGGTCCTAAGCCTGAGACTAAGTGTTTCTACTGCAAAGGGACTGGTCACTGGAAGCGAAACTACCCCAAGTGATTGGCAGATAAGAAGGATGGCAAAGTGAACATAAGTATATTTGATATACATGTTATGGATGTGTACTTTACTAGTGTTTATAGCAACCCCTTAGTATTTGATACTAGTTCAGTTGCTAAGATTAGTAACTCGAAACGGGAGTTGCAGAATAAACAGAGACTAGTTAAGGGTAAAGTGATGATGTGTGTTGAAAGTGGTTCCAAGATTGATATGATCATCATCGCACACTCCCTATACTTTCGGGATTAGTGTTGAACCTGAATAAGTGTTATTTGGTGTTTGCGTTAAGCATGAATATGATTTGATCATGTTTATTGTAATACGGTTATTCATTTAACTAAGAGAATAAATTGTTGTTCTGTTTACATGAATAAAACCTTATATGGTTACACACCCAATGAAAATAGTTCGTTGGATCTCGATCGTAGTGATACACATAATCATAATATTGAAACCAAAAGATGCAAAGTTAATAATGATAGTGCAACTTATTTGTAGCACTGCCGTTTAGGTCATATTGGTGTAAAGCCCATGAAGAAACTCCATGCTGATGGGATTTTGGAATCACTTGATTATGAATCACTTGATGCTTGCGAACCATGCCTCATGGGCAAGATGACTAAGACTCCGTTCTCCGGAGCGAGCAACTAACTTATTGGAAATAATACATACTGATGTATGCGGTCCGATGAGTGTTAAGGCTCATGGCAAGTATCGTTATTTTCTGAACTTCACAGATGATTTCAGCAGATATGGGTATATCTACTTGATGAAACATAAGTCTGAAACATTTGAAAAGTTCAAAGAATTTTAGAGTGAAGTGGAAAATCATCATGACAAGAAAATAAAGTTTCTACGATCTGATCGCGGAGACAAATATTTGAGTTACGAGTTTGGCCTTCAATTAAAACAATGTGGAATAGTTTCACAAACTCATGCCACATGGAACACCACAGCATAATGGTGTGTCCGAACGTCATAACCGTACTTTATTGGATATAGTGCAATCTATGATGTCTCTTACCGATCTACCACTATCGTTTTGGGGTTATGCATTAGAGACAGCTGCATTCACGTTAAATAGGGCACCATCTGAGTCCGTTGAGACGACACAATCTGAACTGTGGTTTGGCAAGAAACCAAAGTTATCGTTTCTTAAAGTTTGGGGTTGTGATGATTATATGAAAAAGTTTCATCCTAATAAGCTCAAACCCAAATCGGAGAAATATGTCTTCATAGGATACCCAAAGGAGACTGTTGGGTACACCTTCTATCACAAATCCGAAGGCAAGACTTTTGTTGCTAAATTCGGAGTTTTTCTAGAGAAGGAGTTTCTCTCGAAAGAAGTGAGTGGGAGGAAAGTAGAACTTGATGAGGTAACTGTACCTGCTCCCTTATTGGAAAGTAGTTCATCACAGAAATCTGTTCCTGTGACTACTACACCAATTAGTGAGGAAGCTAATGATGATGATCATGTAACTTCATATCAAGATACTACCAAATCTCGTAGGTAAACCAGAGTGAGATCCGCACCAGAGTGGTACGGTAATCCTGTTCTGGAAGTCATGTTACTAGACCATGACGAACATGCGAACTATGACGAGGTGATGATGAGCCCAGATTCCGCGAAATGGTTTGAGGCCATGAAATCTGAGATATGATCCATGTATGAGAACAAAGTATGGACTTTGGTTGACTTGCCCGATGATCGGCAAGCCATAGAAAATAAATGGATCTTCAAGAGGAAGACGGACGCTGATAGTAGTGTTACTATCTACAAAGCTAGAATTGTCGCAAAAGGTTTTCGACAAGTTCAAGGTGTTGACTACGATGAGATTTTCTCACTCGTATCTATGCTTAAGTCTATCCGAATCATGTTAGCAATTGCCGCATTTTATGAAATCTGGCAAATGGATAAACAAAACTGCATTCCTTAATGGATTTACTAAAGGAGAGTTGTATACGATGCAACTAGAAGGTTTTGTCGATCCTAAAGGTGTTAACTAAATATGCAAGCTCCAGCGATCCATCTATGGACTGGTGCAAGAATCTCGGAGTTGGAATATACGCTTTGATAAGTTGATCAAAGCATATAGTTTTATACAGACTTGCGGTGAAGCCTGTATTTACATGAAAGTGAGTGGGAGCACTACAACATTTCTGATAAGTATATGTGTATGACATATTATTGATCGGAAATAATGTAGAATTATTCTGCAAAGCATAAAGGAGTGTTTGAAAGGAGTTTTTCAAAGAAAGACCTCGGTGAAGCTGCTTACATATTGAGTATCAAGATCTATAGAGATAGATCAAGACACTTGATAAGTTTTTTCAATGAGTACATACCTTGACAAGATTTTGAAGTAGTTCAAAATGGAACAGTCAAAGAAAGAGTTCTTGCCTATGTTGCAAGGTGTGAAATTGAGTAAGACTCAAAGCCCGACCACGGCAGAAGATAGAAATAGAATGAAAGTCATTCCCTATGCCTCAGCCATAGGTTCTATAAAGTATGCCATGCTATGTACCAGATCTATTGTATACCCTACACTGTGTTAAGCAAGGGAGTACAATAGTGATCTAAGAGTAGATCACTGGACAGCGGTCAAAATTATCCTTAGTGGAATAAGGAAATATTTCTCAATTATGGAGGTGACAAAAAGGTTCGTCGTAAAAAGTTACGTCGATGCAAGTTTTGACATAGATCTGGATGACTCTAAGTCTCGATCTAGATACATATTGAAAGTGGGAGCAATAAGCTAGAGTAGCTCCGTGCAGAGCATTGTTGACATAGAAATTCGCAAAATACTTACGGATCTGAATGTGGCAGACCCGTTGACTAAAATTATCTCACAAGCAAAACATGATCACACCTTAGTACTCTTTGGGTGTTAATCACATAGCGATGTGAACTAGATTACTGACTCTAGTAAACCCTTTTTGGGTGTTGATCACATATCGATGTGAACTATGGGTGTTAATCACATGGTGATGTGAACTATTGCTGTTAAATCACATGGCGATGTGAACTAGATTATTGACTCTAGTGCAAGTGGGAGACCGAAGGAAATATGCCCTAGAGGCAATAATAAAGTTATTATTTATTTCCTTATATCATGATAAATGTTTATTATTCATGCTAGAATTGTATTAACCGGAAACATAATACTTGTGTGAATACATAGACAAACAAAGTGTCACTAGTATGCCTCTACTTGACTAGCTCGTTAATCGAAGATGGTTATGTTTCCTAACCATAAACAAAAGAGTTGTTATTTGATTAACGGGATCACATCATTAGGAGAATGATGTGATTGACATGACCCATTCCATTAGCTTAGCACCCAATCGTTTAGTATGTTGCTATTGCTTTCTTCATGACTTATACATGTTCCTATGACTATGAGATTATGCAACTCCCATTTGCCGGAGGAACACTTTGTGTGCTACCAAACGTCACAACGTAACTGGGTGATTATAAATGAGCTCTACAGGTGTCTCCAAAGGTAAATGTTGGGTTGGCGTATTTTGAGATTAGGATTTGTCACTCCGATTGTCGGAGAGGTATCTCTGGGCCCTCTCGGTAATGCACATCACATAAGCCTTGCAAGCATTGCAACTAATGAGTTAGTTGTGATATGATGTATTACAGAACGAGTAAAGAGACTTGCCGGTAACGAGATTGAACTAGGTATTGGAATACCGACGATCGAATCTCGGGCAAGTAACATACCGATGACAAAGGGAACAACGTATGTTGTTATGCGGTCTGACCGGTAAAGATCTTCGTAGAATATGTAGGAGCCAATATGGGCATCCAGGTCCCACTATTGGTTATTGACCGGAGACGTGTCTCGGTCATGTCTACATTGTTCTCGAACCCGTAGGGTCCGCACGCTTAAGGTTTCGATGATAGTTATATTATGAGTTTATGAGTTTTGATGTACCGAAGGAGTTCGGAGTCCCGGATGAGATCGGGGACATGACGAGGAGTCTTGAAATGGTCGAGACGTAAAGATTGATATATTGGAAGACTATATTCGGACATCGGAAAGGTTCCGAGTGATTCGGGTATTTTTCGGAGTACCGGGTAGTTACGGGAGAAGCAATGGGCCTTGATGGGGTTTAGTGGGAAGAGGAGAAAGGGCCAAGGGGCTGCTGCGCCCCCCTCCCCTCTAGTCCGAATTGGACTATGGAAAAGGGGGCCGGCCACCTCTCCTTCTCCTCCACTTCCTTCTCCCTTCCTCCCCTCTTGGTGGACTCCTACTAGGACTTGGAGTCCTAGTAGGACTCCACATCCTGGCCGCACCTAGCCTTGGCCGGCCTCCTCCTCCTCCATCCTTTATATACTGAGGCAAGGGGCACCCCATGAACAAAAAGTTGATCCACGTGATCTTTTCCTTAGCCGTGTGCGGCGCCCCCATCCACCATAGTCCTCGATAATATTGTAGCGGAGTTTAGGCGAAGCCCTGCTGCTATAGTACATCAAGATCGTCACCACGCCGTCGTGCTGACGGAACTCTTCCCCGACACTTTGCTGGATGAAGTCCGGGGATCGTCATCGAGCTGAACGTGTGCTAGAACTCGGAGGTGCCGTAGTTTCGGTGCTTGATCGGTCGGATCGTGAAGACGTACGACTACATCAACCAAACGCTTCCGTTGTTGATCTACACAGGGTACGTAGATCACACTCTCCTCTCGTTGCTATGCATCACCATGATCTTGCGTGTGCGTAGGAATTTTTTTTAAATTACTACGTTCCCCAACAGTACACACAAGACTTACGAGTTTAGGCCCTTCACGGTGGAAGTAATAGCCCTACGTCTCGGTGCCCGGAGGCGGCCGACTGGATTATATGTGTGTGGTGGAGTTACAGGGGGTGCGAACCCTTGTCCCTGAGGAGGGGGTGGCTTATATAGAGTTTGCCAGGCCCCTCCCTCCCTCAGTTACACAGGGTTTAAGGTACATAAGGATGGGGCGTTTCTGGTAATGCTAGTAATAAAGTGACATAAATGACCATTAAGTCTACATACTAAACGTCTGACCGTTGTTGTTCAGAGTGGCTTTCGATCTTCTGTCCGTCGAGTGATTATTGCTATGGTCAAGTGCCATTGAGTCTTCCGAGTGGAATGCTTCTAGTCGAGTGGATGACGGTATCCTTTGAACGCTTCTGACTTTAAGGTGATGTCCTAGAGGAGGGTGTCTAGGTCAGGCCTATGACCCTACCCTAGGAACATAGCTTCATCACCAGGCGCTACCACGAGCATCAGTAACATGTATATATATATATATATATATATATATATATATATATATATATATATATACCTTTGTTCACTTTGCCATCCTTCTTATCTTCCAAGTATTTGGGGCAGTTCCGCTTCCAGTGACCATTTCCTTTGCAGTAAGCTTGGCTCCAGCTTTGGGCTTCTTCACGGGAGTGACAACTTGCTTGCCATTCTTCTTGAAGTTCCCTCTCTTTCCCTTGCCCCTTTTCTTTGAATTAGTGGTCTTGTTAACCATCAACACTTGATGCTCCTTTTTGATTTCTACGTTCGCTGATCTCAGCATCGCGAAGAGCTCGGGAATCGTTTTTGGCATCCCTTGCATATTATAGTTCATCACAAAGCCTTTGTAGCTTGGTGGCAGTGACTGAACAACTCTGTCAATAACACTCTCAACTGGAAGATCAATTCCCAGTTGATTCAAGTGGTTATGATACCCAAACATTTTGAGTATGTGTTCACTGATAGAACCGTTCTCCTCTATATTACAACTATAGAACTTGTTGGACACTTCAAATCTCTCAACCCGGGCATTAGCTTGAAATATCAACTTCAGCTCTTGGAACATCTCATATGCTCTGTGGCGTTCAAAACATCTTCTGAAGTCCTGGTTCTAAGCCGTCAAGCATGGCACACTGAACTATTGAGTAGTCATCAGATCGAGCCTGCTAGACATTAGTAACATCTGTAGTAGCTCCCGCAGTAGGTCTGTCACCTAACAGTGCATCAAGGACATAATTATTCTATGCAGCAATGCGGATAATCCTCAAGTTATGGACCCAGTCTATGTAGTTGCTACCATCATCTTTCAACTTAGCTTTCTCAAGGAACACACTACTAATGAACTCCCACTTAAATCAACATCCCTCAAGTTGTCTAAGTGATACATGATCCAAATCAACTAACCCATGTCCGATCATCACGTGAGATGGGGTAGTCTAGTCTACAATGGTGAACATCACTATGTTGATCATATCTAATATATGACTCACGTTCGACCTTTCGGTCTCCAGTGTTTCGAGACCATGTCTGTACATGCTAGCCTCGTGAAGTTTAACCCAAGTATTCCGCATGTGCAAAACAGTCTTACACCCATTGTATGTGAACGTAGAGTCTACCACACTCAATCATCACGAGGTGCTTCGAAACGACAAACTTTGGCAACGGTGGATACTCAAGGAGAACTTCTATATTGAAATTAAGTGAAGGGATCATCTTATAAGGCTACCATCATTCTAAGAAAAATAAGATGCATAAAGGATACACATCACATGCAATCAAAATATGTGACATGATATGGCCATCATCATATTGTGCTTTTGATCTCCATCTCCAAAGCATCGGCATGATATCCATTGTCACCAACACGACACCTTGATCTCCATCCTAGCGTCGGGGTCGTCTCACCAACTATTGCTAACACATAGTTATGAAGTAAAGCAATTACATGGTGCTTAGTGATTGACACGCATGTCATACAATAATTAAATACAACCTAAGGCTCCTGCCGGTTGTCGAACTCATCGACAAGCAAGTCATGAACTTATTACAAAACATGATCATCTCATACATCAACATATATCACATCACATCTTGACCATATCACATCACAACATGCCCTGCAAAACAAGTTATACGTCGTCTACTTTGTTGTTGCAAGTTTTACGTGGCTGCTACGGGCAACTAGCAATAACCTTCCTTACCTACGCAAAACCACAACGGTGATTATTAAGTTTGTCGTTTTAACCTTCTGCAAGGACTGGCCGTAATCAAATTCGATTCAACTAAAGTAGGAGAAACAAAACCTGATAGCCACCTTTATGCAAAACAAGTTGCATGTTAGTCGGTAGAACCGGTCTCATGTTTGTGGACATGTAAGTTTGGTTCGGGCCGCTTCATCCCACAATGCTGTCGAATCAAAATAAGACGTTGGTGGTTAGCAGTATGAACATCACCGCTCACAACTCCTTTGTGTTCTACTCGTGCATATCATCTACTCAAAGACCTGGCTCTGATACCACTGTTGGGGAACGTTGCATGGAAAAAAAAATCTATGCACACGCAAGATCTATCCATGGAGATGCATAGTTACGAGAGGGAGAGAACATCTACATACCCTTGTAGATTGCCAAGCGGAAGAGTTTATCCACACGGTTGATATAGTCGTAAACCTTCACGATTCGTCCCGATCAAGTACCAAACATACGACACCTCCGTGTTCAGCATATGTTCAGCTCAAAGACGTCCTCGCCTTCTCGATCCAGAAAAAGAGGTGAAGTAGTATATGAGTTTTGGCAACATGATGGTGTTGTGGCGGAGGTGGTGAAACAATCTGCAGGGCTTCGCCAAGCGCAACGAACATGGACGGAGGAGGAAGTAGAACTAGAGGGAGACGGTGCGCCGCACACGGCTTGGGGATCGTGGAGTGTGTTGCCCCTATCCCTCCTCACATATATATAGGTGGAGGGAGGAGGGAGGCAGCCTAGGGCGCCCCCAAGGGGGGTTAGCGGCTGCCCTAGGCGCCTGTCGTGGCCACGCCCCTCCTTCCTTCCTGGCGCTTGGGGGGAAGGCGGGAGGGGAGGCGCCCCCTTTTCTTTGCCTGCATGTGGAAGAGAAGGAAAGAGGAGGCTAGCCATCTCCCTTCATTCCCTAGGATTGCGTGCCATAAGGTGGGGGTGCGCCAGCCCTATGTGAGCTGGTGTGCTCTCACTCGTTGGCCCGTTTGGTCCAATATGCTCCCGTGGCCTCCCGGAACCCCTTCCAGTGATCCAATAATACTCCAATGTATTCTGAAACTCTTCTAGAGACCAAATACTATCATCCTATATCAATCTTTACCTCTGGACCATACCGGAACTCCTCGTCATGTCCGTGATCTCATCTGGGACTCTGAACAACATTCGGTCACCAATTCACATAACTCATATAATACTATATCGTCAACGAACATTAAGCATGCTGACCCTACGGGTTCGAGAATGATGTAGAGGCATCCCAGGGACATGGTATTTGTTTATGTATCCACACATGTATTTAAGTTTCTGGTCAATACAATTCTAGCATGAATAATAAACCTTTATCATGATTAAGGAAATATAATAATGACTACTATATTATTGACTCTAGGGCATATTTCCAACAATCTCAACATATAGCAACGGGACGTAAAACTAGCCTAGGGTTGAAGCTCCACGATTTTGGTATCCTGAATAAATTTTGGCATAACCTCAATCACTTTAAATATTCATTCACCCAATTAACTCTATCAATAGGTGTCATTAAGTCAATCAAATTTAGCAAGTGGAGTTGAACTACTTGACTACTCGTTGTGTTCAAGAATTGAAACCCCTAAGTTTTCTGTAACTTTTACTGGAACAAAAACATGCTTACCACAAGGTCCCGCTAGCAAAATCTGAAGTTGGGACTTATTACAAAATAATATTCAACTAACGCGGGGAACTCACTTAAGTGCAACCAGTCAACTGAAAGTTCTTTCTCAAATAATATTGTGAGACAAGGGATTATGCATATGTTATACCTTCTCGCAATGGCTCACTTCTTCCCTCAGTCAAACTTTCCACTTCATTCTCTTCATTTTCAAGTTGCTAGTGGAGAACAAACCTGTGGGCTTGAAGAAACAAAACACAAATGAAGATAATTCCAACAAGGAAATAAAAAAGCTTGCTCCTCAAATTTATTATGCAAAGTGAAATTAAACATGCTAAGAACAAAAAGAAACAGAAAAAGAGGAAAAATAAAATATGCATACATGGATAACTTGGGGATGAGATCCCCCCAAGCTTAGGCTCTGAGCCTACTCTCTAGTCCATGTCCTCATCATCATTACCCCTCCGGCCAAAGTGTGGCCACTGCATCTGAGAGGGGCCACTAGAGGATTGGCCTCTCATGCCAGGGTGTGGCTGCCAAAAGCGAAAAGAGGGACTATATGTTCCCATTGAGCAGGTTAATGTTGTTGTTGGCCTCTCGGAGGTCTGTAAGGATCCCTTGTACCTGTGGCTGCAGCTGCTGAAACTCAACCCTAGGCACATAGTCGTCTGGCTATCCAAAGTGAACCTACGATGTGAATTGCGGTGCAGGCTGTGGAAGAAAGTTTGGTGCATACTGGGGTGCATTGCCCCATGCACCCCAACCGCGGGCATGCCCTGCTGCTGCGGAATCCCACTCATGAGCGGGTACGGGTTGAACATTGTTCCCGAACATGACTGCGTGCCTGTACTCATTGATTTCAACAATGGAGAGTAGACACATATCATGCATAGAAACAAAAGCTTGCGGCAAGGGCAAGCGCACATCGATAGTTTGCGTGTTAGGTAGGGGGCATTTGTAGCAATGCTCCCCTTGCACAGGCCCAATAAAATATATGTTAGTCATGATCCTACGGTTGAGCACCTTAGGACCTTGGACATGTTGCATCTCATCAACATCGAGGCCAAAGTGCTCGGCGAGCCGAGCCACTATACCTCCCACCACAACAACGCCCCTCGGCTGCTTGTGCCGTCGGTCGAGGTGGTGCATCGGGAAAGCTCCCATGTTAGGCTTGGTAGTGTAGTTGGGGTGAAGTGTTATGTGGAGCACACACATGTCATAGCTCGACATGCCCCCGATGTTCTCCGTGCCGAAAATAGTATTGGCAAGGAATATCATGAAGTAACGAATGGCGGGGTTGTGTATTCTTGATACCTTCTTGCCGGAGAGGTCGTGCTCATCCTTAACGGAGATGAGCTCCCACGTACCCAACACATCAGCGATGGGCACACCCCTAGTGTCAAGAACTTCTCGAACCCAAAGGCGTTGCACCACTGCTCAAGCGTCATCGTATGTTGAACTCCTTTGAGTGTGAAGGAGCATCTCTCCGGTACGCTCGAATCCTCGAGAGTATGTACGTCAGGTAATGGAAGTTAATCCGCAAGTTAATCAATTAATCAACTAATGTATTAGTTTATCGGCTGGTCGGTGACCCTACGAGTAGGGATTAATCAACAAATTAACTCATTAATCGAACGAATTCTTAAAGATGGTAAAAAATATACGAAATTATACTCGTGTGAGCAACCCGTATGTGCGAGCGGAGCCGGCGAGTGTTGTTGGCCGATTTAAGGATTTTGTGAGCGATCACTCTATGTGGGATCACTACACGCGATCTATAGCAACTTCTCCGATAAGCTGCCCCATGAACCGTAATCTTCATGGACCTGGGGCTTCATCTAATATGTATGTTGGCGTGGGCCTGCCTGGTGGGCATTTGCTCGTCAAAAATCATGATTTTTCCGGTGCATCTTGGGAGCGACTTTTTTCTTGAGACAACGTGGGAGCGACCATGCCTCGCTTCTAGGAGACAAAGTCAGCTCTGGCATGAAGGAGCTCGCCAATGGGTCGGTCCAACTAGGGCTCGAAACCTCGCTTGCCTAAATAGGCCAGCCCAGAGCGCGGGAAGGCCAATGCTCATTTTTTTCTTCATGTTTTTTGTTTTAGTTCTTTTGCTTTTGTTTATACTTCCAAATATTGTAAATATATATGTTATGAAAAACATTTACATAAATTTGGAAAAGGTTAATCATGCAATGGAAAAATGTTAAATGTGTATAGATAAAATGATTGGAAGGTATACACAAAATGTACAAATGTGTACTGAAAAAGTAGACATAAAAAAGTATAAGTATTCAAAAATGTTAATTATATGTTTGGAACATGTATATAAAAATGTTCCTGATGTATAAAAAAATGGATAAATATGTGTGGAAAATTAGACACCCGAAACTATATGTTTTAAAATATTAATCATGTATTTGGAAAATGTAAACGTGTATATATAAATGTTAAACTTGTATAAATATTGTATCAGATGTATAAGAAAAATGTATGATGTCTATGAAGAAAAGTAGACACCAAAACATATATTTGCAAAAAATGATTATATATATATAATATTAAATTTGTATTAAAAATATTTTAGATATATACCAAAAATGTACAATATGTATGAAAACAATAGACATTGATGACACTAATTAAAAAGTTGTTAATCATGTGTATTTAAAAATGTTAAACGTGTATTAAAATATGTTGACGTATATGAAAAATGTGTAATGTGTAACAAAAATGTAGATATGTGTTGTAAAAAGGGAATAAAAAAGTAAAACCAAAGAGAAAAAGGAAACAAGTAACCGAAAAACCCCAGTGAAGAAATAGAAAACCAGGGAAAAAACAGAACGAAAAAACCCGGCCACCAGCAGTGAAAACCGGGGAAGAAACCCACACAAAAAAAACTGGGCCGAAAACACTGAAAACCGGAAAAGAGAAAGAACAAACTCACAACCTGCTACAGTACAGGGCCGGCCCGGTCGCTTTGCGCCTTACGCCTTAGGCGACGGGTACGTACAACTCCCTATAAGGGAGATATAAGGAAGTTCCCATCTGCCTCACTGCCGCAAGTAGTCAAGGCGACACACAGGGGCACATCGACGAGCGTTCGGATGGGAGGGCCCGTTCAAACGATTGAGAGATACCTGTTTTGGGAATCTTCTGGTTTCCAGCCGGTTTTTTCGAGTTTTGAAAACCTTCTAGAAGGTTCCTGGACCGGTTTTTGTATTTCCTCATTTCCCTTTTTGTTTCTTTTCTTTTTCTGTTTCTTCTTTTCGTTTTAGTTTTTTCTTTTTATTTTTCTGTTTTCTTTTCTTTGCCATTTCGTTTTTTCCCTTTCTTGTTTCTTTTTTTGAAAATTTCAAATATTTATGCAGAACTTTATAACATGTTGTTGTTTTCAATATTTGCTCCCAATTTTAAAAATATATAAGAAATTACAAAAAATGTTCTCATTTTCAAATTTTGTTTAGAATTTAAAAAAATGTTCGTGTTTCAAAAAGTATTTTTCGAAATTTAATAAAACATTCGTGTTTTTGAATCTTGTTCAGAATTTTAAAAATGTTCGTGTTTTAAAAAATGTTCAGTAATTTGGAAAAAATGTTCTCATTTACCAATTTTGTTCAGAATTTCAAACAATGTTTGTGTGCCAAAAAGTCTTTTTAGAAATTTCATAAAATGCTCTTTTTACAAATGTTGTTCACAATTTCAAAAAATGTTCGTGTTTCAAAAAGTCTTTTTAGAAATTTTATAAAAATTCCTTGTTTCAAACTTTTGCTCATAATTTTAAAAATATTCATGGTTCAATTTGTTTTCAGTAATTTAAAAAAGATGTTCTCGTTTTCAAATTTTGTTCAGATTTGCAAAAAATGTTCGTGTTTCAAAATTTCCGTGAAGGAAATATGCCCTAGAGGCAATAATAAAGTTGTTATTTATATTTCCTTATAGCATGATAAATGTTTATTATTCATGCTATAATTGTATTAACCGAAAACTTAGTACATGTGTGAATATATAGACAAAACAGAGTGTCCCTACTATGCCTCTACTTGACTAGCTCGTTAATCAAAGATGATTAAGTTTCCTAGCCATAGACATGTGTTGTCATTTGATGAACGGGATCACATCATTAGAGAATGATGTGATGGAGAAGACTCATCCGTTAGCTTAGCACTATGATCGTTTAGTTTATTGATATTGCTTTCTTCATAACTTATACATGTTCCTATGACTATGAGATTATGCAACTCCCGAATACCGGAGGAACATTAATGTGCTATCAAACGTCACAACGTAACTGGGTGATTATAAACATGCTCTACAGGCGTCTCCGTTGGTGTTTGTTGAGTTGGCATAGGTCGAGATTATGATTTGTCACTCCGTGTTTCGGAGAGGTACCTCGGGGCCCTCTCGGTAATGCACATCACTATAAGCCTTGCAAGCAATGTGACTAATGAGTTAGTTACGAGATGATGCATTACAGAACGAGTAAGAAACTTGCCGGTAACGAGATTGAAATAGGTATGATGATACCAACGATCAAATTTCGGACAAGTAACATACCGATGACAAAGGGAACGACGTATGTTGTTATGCGGTTTGACCGATAAAGATCTTCATAGAATATGTAGGAGCCAATATGAGCATCCATGTTCCGCTATTGGTTATTGACCGGAGATGTGTCTCGGTCATGTCTACATAGTTCACGAACCCGTAGGGTCCGCACGCTTAACGTTCGATGACGATTTGTATTATGAGTTATGTGATTTGATGAACCGAAGTTTGTTCGGAGTCCCGGATGAGATCACGGACATGACGAGGAGTCTCGAAATGGTTGAGAGGTAAAGATTCATATATTGAAAGGTTGCATTTGAACATCGAAATGGTTCCGAGAGGTTTAGGCATTTTTCCGGAGTACCGGGAGGTTACCGGAACACCCCGGGAGAAGTTATGGGCCTTATGGGCCATAAGAGGGAAGCACATCAGCCCACAAGGGGCTGTTGTGCCCCCCTAGGGCAGGAAGCCGATTAGGACTAGGAGAATGGGGCCGCCCGCCCCCCCTTTCCTTCTCCTTCTCCCTTCCCCCTTCCCTACTCCGTGTGGGAGGTGGAATCCTACTAGGACTCCACACCTTGGCGCCCCCCTAGGGCTGGCTGCCTATCCCTTTCCCTTCTTTATATATGTGGCCAGGAGGCACCCCATAGACACACAAGTTGATCTTTTAGCTATGTGTGGTGCCCCCCTCCACAGTTACACACCCCGGTCATATCGTTGTAGTCCTTAGGTGAAGCCCTGCGCCGGTAACTTCATCATCACCGTCACCATCCCGCTGACGAAACTCACCCTCGGCCTCATGTACGAGGGACGTCCATGATCAGCACATGTACGAGGAACGTCACCGAGCTGAACATGTGCTGATCATGGAGGTGTCGTGCGTTCGGTACTTGAATCGGTTGGATCATGAAGACGTTTGACTACATCAACCGCGTTACTAAACACTTTCGCTTTCGGTCTATGAGGGTACATAGACACACTCACCCCTCTCGTTGCTATACATCTCCTAGATAGATCTTGCGTGATTGTAGGTAAATTTTTGAAATACTGTGTTCCCCAACAGTGGCATCCGAGCTAGGTCTAAGCGTAGATGTTATATGCACGAGTAGAACATAGAGAGTTGTGGGTGATAATAGTCATACTGCTTACCAGCATGTCATACTTTGATTCGGCGGTATTGTTGGATGAAGCGGCACAGACCGACATTACATGACCATGTTCATGAGACTGGTTCTACCGCCGTGCTTCGCACACAGGTGGCTAGTGGGTGTCTGTTTCTCTAGCTTTAGTTGAATCGAGTTTGACTACGCCCGGTCCTTGTTGAAGGTTAAATCAGCACACTTGACGAAAAATCATTGTGGTTTTGATGCGTAGGTAAGAACGGTTTTGCTAGAAGCCCGTAGCAGCCATGTAAAACATGCAAAAACAAAGTAGAGGACGTCTAACTTGTTTTTGCAGGGCTTGTTGTGATGTGATATGGTCAAGATGTGATGATATAAATTGTTGTATGAGATGATCATGTTTTGTAACAGTTATCGGCAACTGGCAGGAGACATATGGTTGTCGCTTTATTGTATGAAATGCAATCGCCATGTAATTGCTTTACTTTATCACTAAGAGGTAGCGATAGTCGTAGAAGCAATAGTTGGCGAGACGACAACGATGCTTCGATGGAGATCAAGGTGTCAAGCTGGTGACGATGGTGATCATTACGGTGCTTTGGAGATGGAGATCAAAAGCACAAGATGATGATGGCCATATCATATCACTTATTTGATTGCATGTGATGTTTATCCTTTATGCATCTTATTTTGCTTAGTACGACAGTAGCATTATAAGATGATCTCTAACTAAATTTTAAGGTATAAGTGTTCTCCCTGAGTATGCATCGTTGCTACTGTTCGTCGTGCCGAGACACCACGTGATGATCGGGTGTGATAAGCTCTACGTTCACATACAACGGGTGCAAGCCAGTTCTGCACATGCAGAATACTCAGGTTAAACTTGACGAGCCTAGCATATGCAGATATGGCCTCGGAACACTGAGACCGAAAGGTCGAGCGTGAATCATATAGTAGATATGATCAACATAATGATGTTCACCATTGAAAACTACTCCATCTCACGTGATGATCGGACATGGTTTAGTTTATTTGGATCACGTGATCACTTAGATGATTAGAGGGATGTCTATCTAAGTGGGAGTTCTTAAGTAATATGATTAATTGAACTTTAATTTATCATGAACTTAGTCCTGATAGTTTTTGCATATCTATGTTGTAGATCAATAGCTCGCGTATATCTCCCTTGTTTTATTATTGATATGTTCCTAGAGAAAAATAAGTTGAAAGATGATAGTAGCAATGATGTGCACTGTGTCCGTGATCTGAGGATTATCCTCACTGTTGCATAGAAGAATTATGTCCTTGATGCATCGCTAGGTGACGAACCTATTGTAGGAGCAGATACAAACATTATGAATGTTTGACAAGCTCGGTATGATGACTACTTGATAGTTTAGTGCACCATGCTTTACGGCTTAGAACCGGGACTTTAAAAAGATTTTGAACGACATGGAGCATATGAGATGTTCCAAGAGTTGAAATTGGTATTTCAGACTCATGCCCGTGTTAAGAGGTATGAGACCTCCGACAAAGTACTTTGCCTACAAGATGGAGGAGAATAGCTCAGCTAGTGAGCATGTGCTCAGAATGTCTGAGTACTACAATCACTTGAATCAAGTGAGAGTTAATCTTCCAGATAAGATTGTGATTGACAGAGTTCTCTAGTCACTATCACCAAGTTACTAGAACTTTGTGATAAACTATAATATGCAAGGGATAACGGAAATGATTCCCAAGCTCTTCGCGATGCTGAAATCGGTGAAGGTAGAAATCAAGAAAAGCATCAAGTGTTGATGGTTGACAAGACCACTAGTTTCAATTAAAAGGGCAAGAGAAAGAAAGGGAACTTCAAGACGAATGGCAAGAAAGTTGCCACTCCCATGAAGAAGCCCAAATCTAGACCCAAGCCTGAAACTGAGTGCTTCTAACTGCATAGGAAATGATCATTGGAAGTGGAACTGCCCTAGATACTTGGCGGATAATAAGGATGGCAAAGTGAACAAAGGTATATTTGATATACATGTTATTGATGTGTATTTTACTAGTGTTTATAGCAACCCCTCGGTATTTGATACTGGTTCAGTTTCTAAGAGTAGTAACTCGGAACAGGAGTTGCAAAATAAACAGAGACTAGTTAAGGGCGAGGTGACGATGTGTGATTCCAAGTATGATAAATATCACCATCGCACACTCCCTTTATCTTTAGGATTAGTGTTGAACCTAAAATAAATGTTATTTAGTGTTTGCGTTGAGCATAAATATGATTGGATCATGTTATTGCAATATGGTTATTCATTTAAGTCAAAGAACAATTGTTGTTCTATTTACATGAATAAAACCTTCTATGGTCATACACTCAAAATAAATGGTTTATTGAATCTCGATCGTGTTGATACACATATCCATAATATTGATGCCAAAAGATGCAAAGTTGATAATGACCGTGCAACATATTTATGGCACTGCTGTTTAGGTCATATTGGTGTAAAGCGCATGAAGAAACTCCATGCTGATGGGCTTTTGGAATCACTTGATTATGAATCATTTGATGCTTGCGAACCATGCCTCATTGACAAGATGACTAAGACTCAGTTCTCCGAAACAATGGAGGAAGCAACTGACTTACTAGAAATAATACATACTGATGTATGTGATCCGATGAGTGTTGAGGCTCGCGGCGGGTATCGTTATTTTCTGACCTTCACAGATGATTTGAGCAGATATGGGTATATCTACTTAATGAAACATAAGTCTGAAACATTTGAAAAGTTTAAAGAATTTTAGAGTGAAGTGGAAAATCATCGTAACAAGAAAATAAAGTTTCTACGATCTAATCGCGGAGACAAAATATTTGAGTTATGAGTTTGGTCTTCTTTGAAACAATGTGGAATAGTTTCACAACTCACGCCACCTGGAACACCACAGTGTAATGGTGTGTCCGAATGTCGTAACCATACTTTATTAGATATGGTGCGATCTATGATGTCTCTTACCGATTTACCACTATCATTTTGGGGTTATGCATTAGAGACAACTGCATTCACGTTAAATAGGGCACCATCTAAATCTGTTGAGACGACACCATATGAATTGTGGTTTAGCAAGAAACCTAAGTTGTCGTTTCTTAAAGTTTGGGGCTGTGATGCTTATATAAAAAAGTTTCAACCTGATAAGCTCGAACCCAAATCGGGCAAGTGCATCTTCATAGGATACCAAAAGAAACTGCTGGGTACACCTTCTATCACAGATCCGAAGGCAAAATATTTGTTACTAAGAATGGATTCTTTCTAGAGAAGGAGTTTCTCTCAAAAGAAGTGAGTGGGAGGAAAGTAGAACTTGATGAGGTAACTGTACCTTCTCCCTTAATGGAAATTAGTTCATCATAGAAATCAGTTACAGTGATTTCTACACCAATTAGTGAAGAAGCTAATGATAATGATCATGAAACTTCTCATCAAGTTACTACTGAACCTCATAGGTCAACCAGAGTAAGATCTGCACCAGAGTGGTACGATAATCCTTTCTGGAAGTCATGTTACTAGACCATGACAAACCTATGAACTATGAGGAAGCGATGATGAGCCCAGATTCCACGAAATGGCCTGAGGCCATGAAATCTGAGATGGGATCCATGTATGAGAACAAAGTATGAACTTTGATTGACTTTCCCGATGATCGGCGAGCCATTGAGAATAAATGGATCTTCAAGAGGAAGACGGACGCTGATAGTAGTGTTACTATCTACAAAGCTCGAATTGTCGCAAAAAGGTTTTCGACAAGTTAAAGGTGTTGACTACGATAAGATTTTTCTCACTCATAGCGATGCTTAAGTCTGTCCGAATCATGTTAGCAATTGCCACATTTTATGAAATCTGGCAAAGGGATGTCGAAACTGCATTACTTAAATGGATTTCTCAAAGAAGAGTTGTATATGATGCAACAAGAAGGTTTTGTCAATCCTAAAGGTGCTAACAAAGTGTGCAAGCTCCACCGATCCATTTATGGACTGGTGCAAGCCTCTCGGAGTTGGAATATACGCTTTGATAGTGTGATCAAAGTATATGGTTTTATACAGACTTTTGGAGAAGCATGTATTTACAAGAAAGTGAGTGGGAGCACTACATACATTCTGATAAGTATATGTGAATGACATATTGTTGATCAGAAATGATGTAGAATTTTCTGGAAAGCATAAAGGAGTGTTTGAAAGGATTTCTTCAAAGAAATACCTCGGTGAAGCTGCTTACATATTGGGCATCAAGATCTATAAAGATAGATCAAAACGCTTGATAAGATTTTTCAATAAGTACATACCTTGACAATATTTTTGAAGTTCAAAATGGAACAGTCAAAGAAGGAGTTCTTTCCTGTATTGCAAGGTGTAAAGTTGAGTAAGACTCAAAACATGACCACGACAGAAAATAGAAAGAGAATGAAAGTCATTCCCTATGCCTCAGCCATAGGTTCTATAAAGTATGCTATGTTGTGTACCAAACATATTGTGTTCCTTGCCATGAGTTTGTCAAGGCGGTACGATATTGATCCAAGAGTGGATCACTGGACAATGGTGTGAGCTAGATTATTGACTCTAGTAAAACCCTTTGGGTGTTAGTACTCTTTGGGTGTTAATCACATAGCGATGTGAACTAGATTATTGACTCTAGTAAAACCCTTTGGGTGTTAGTCACATGGAGATGTGAATTAATCACATAAATACGTGAACTATTGGTGTTAAATCACATGACGGTGTGAGCTAGATTATTGACTCTAGTGCAAGTGGGAGACTGGAGGAAATATGCCCTAGAGGCAATAATAAAGTTGTTATTTATATTTCCTTATGTCATGATAAATGTTTATTATTCATGCTAGAATTGTATTAACCGGAAACTTAGTACATGTGTGAATACATAGACAAAATAGAGTGTCCCTAGCATGCCTCTACTTGACTAGCTCATTAATCAAAGATGGTTAAGTTTCCTAGCCATAGACATGTGTTGTCATTTGATGAATGGGATCACATCATTAGAGAATGATGTGATGGACAAGACCCATCCATTAGCTTAGCACTATGATCGTTTAGTTTATTGTTATTGCTTTCTTCATGAATTATACATGTTCCTATGACTATGAGATTATGCAACTCCCGAATACCGGAGGAACACTTAGTGTGCTATCAAATGTCACAACGTAACTGGGTGATTATAAAGATGCTCTATAGGTGTCTCCGATGGTGTTTGTTGAGTTGGCATAGATTGAGATTAGGATTTGTCACTCGGTGTTTCGGAGAGGTATCTCTGGGCCCTCTCGTTAATGCACATCACTATAAACCTTGCAAGCAATGTGACTAATGAGTTAGTTACGGGATAATGCATTACATTACGAGTAAAGGGACTTGCATGTAACGAGATTGAAGTAGGTATGATGATACCAACGATCGAATCTTGGGCAAGTAACATACCGATGACAAAGGGAACAAGGTATGTTGTTATGCGGTTTGACCGATAAAGATCTTCATAGAATATGTAGGGTCCAATATGAGCATCCAGGTTCCGCTATTGGTTATTGACCGGAGATGTGTCTCGGTCATGTCTACATAGTTCTCGAACCCATAGGGTCCGCACGCTTAACGTTCGATGACGATTTGAATTATGAGGTATGTGATTTGATGAATCGAAGTTTGTTCGGAGTCCCAGATGATATCACAGACATGAAGAGGAGTCTCGAAATGGTTGAGAGGTAAAGATTCATATATTGAAAGGTTGCATTTGGACATCGGAATGGTTTTGAGAGGTTCGGGCATTTTTCCGGAGTACCGGGAGGTTACCGGAACCCCCCGGGAGAAGTTATGGGCCTTATGGGCCATAAGAGGGAAGCACACCAGCCCACAAGGGCTAGTGCGCCCCCTAGGGTAGGAAGCCGATTAGTACTAGGAGAAGGGGGCTGCCCCCCTTTCCTTCTCCTTCTACCTTCCCCCTTTCCTACTCTGTGTGGGAGGTGGAATCCTACTAGGACTAGGGAGTCCTAGTAGGACTCCACACCTTGGCGCCCCCCCTTGGCCGGCTGCCTCTCCCTCTCCCTTCTTTATATACGTGGCCAGGGGCACCCCATAAACATACAAGTTGATCTTTTAGCCGTGTGCGGTGCCCCCTCTACAGTTACACACCTCGGTCATATCGTTGTAGTGCTTAGGCATAGCCCTGTCGGTAACTTCATCATCACCGTCAACACGCCGTCGTGCTAACAGAACTCACCCTCGGCCTCAGCTGGATCAAGAGTACGAGGGACGTCACCAAGCTGAACGAGTGCTGATCATGGAGGTGTCGTGTGTTCGGTACTTGGATCGGCTGGATCGTGAAGACCTTCGACTACATCAACCGCGTTACTAAACGCTTCCGCTTTCGGTCTATGAGGGTACGTAGACACACTCACCCCTCTCATTGCTATACATCTCCTAGATAGATCTTGTGTGATCGTAGGTAAATTTTTTGAAATACTGTGTTCCCCAACACAAAGAAGTCGTCCGGGTTACAAAGTAAGGAAGCAAAGGAGGACATGCTATGATAATCAAGGAGATCGGTAGTTTGAAGGCTGAGATAGGAGATCTTCATTTAGGTTTGAAATAAGATAATGTAGTGGTGATGCTCAAAGTATTGCTAAGAACTCTTCAGGGCTAATGCCAGGTCGGCATACTTGGCTGTTGGGGCATCCGGACTATGTAAACTTTGTGGTTGATGATGAATACATAGGCTTGGGGATTTCTTTTAAAGAAAAAAATCTTTGGCGAGTAAAGAAACGTCGCATGGTCGCAACTAGGCGTGATGGTCTTCCCTCAAGAAAAAGAACACCGCACTATCGCATCCACGAGTTACCTACAGGGACAAAACAAAGGCCAACACTATGAATCTACGGTCTGATAACTAGGGAAAATCAGCACCCCCAGCCCCTAGCCGTACGATAGTGATCCTCAGGTCCGTTGGATCGGCCCACTGAGATCCCGTCCAAGCTCGTCACTAACATCTTGTGCAGGCTCCTTGTTGCGTCTTCTCAACAAAAAGAAAAAATGCTCCCTGTTGCGACGTACTACTAACAAATTCCTCACGCATACACAAGATCAACAACTCAGAGGTTCCAACCACTGTCCGGTGTTCCATTCAAGAGAACTAAAACCTCCACCCAGCGTTGGTGGCTCTGTGACAGTGGCCCGGGTGATTCATCGACGACATTGATGACCACACTGATGTTACGAGGCATGCTATGACTGCTTCGACGACCATAGTGATGCTACGAGGCGTGCTATGACTCCTTTGACGACCACGATGTTGCTACTGAAGGAAATATGCCCTAGAGGCAATAATAAAGTTGTTATTTTATATTATATTTCCTTATTCATGATAATGGTTTATTATTCATGCTATAATTTTATTGATCAGAAACTTAAATATATGTGTGAATACATAAACAAATATCGTGTCCCTAGTAAGCCTCTACTAGACTAGCTCATTGATCAAAGATGGTTACGGTTTCCTAACTATAGACATGTGTTGTCATTTGATAACAGGATCTGCCAGTTACATTGTGACGTTTGATAGCACACAAGGTATTCCTCCGGTATCCGGGAGTTGCATAATCTCATAGTCGAAGGAATATGTATTTGAAATAAAGAAATCAATAGCAATAAACTAAACGATCATTATGCTAAGTTGGACAAGACCCATCCGTTAGCTTAGCATAATGATCGTTCAGTGTACTGCTATTGATTTCTTCATGTCAAATACATATTCCTTCGACTATGAGATTATGCAACTCCCAGATACCGAAGGAATACCTTGTGTGCTATCAAATGTCACAATGTAACTGGGTGATCATAAAGATGCTCTACAGGTATCTTCGAAGGTGTTTGTTGAGTTGGCATAGATCGAGATTAGGATTTGTCACTCCGAGTATCGGAGAGGTATCTCTGGGCCCTCTCGGTAATACACATCATAAGCTTACAAGCAAATGAGTAAGGAGTTAGTCACAAGGTGATGTATTAAGGAATGAGTAAAGAGACTTGCCGGTAATGAGATTGAACTAGGTATGAAGATACCGACGATCGAATCTCGAGCAAGTAACCTACCGATGGACAAAGGGAATTACGTATGTTGTAATAAGGATTCTACCGATAAAGATCTTCGTATAATATGTAGGACCCAATATGGGCATCCAGGTTCCGCTATTGGTTATTGATCGGAGAGGTGTCTCGGTCATGTGTACATACTTCTCGAACCCGTAGGGTCCGCATGCTTAACATTCGTTGACGATATAATGTTATATGAGTTATATGTTTTGGTGATCGAATGTTGTTCGAAGTCCCGATATAATGTTATAGGAGTCTCGAAATGTTCGAAAGGTAAAGATTGATATATAGTACGATGGTATTTGGACACCGGAAGTGTTTCGAGATGTACCGAGAAGGAATCGGGTCACCGGAAGGGGTTCTGCCCCCCCCGACAAGTTATGGGCCTTATGGGCCAAAGGAGGGGAAAAACCAGCCCACACAGGGGCTGGTGCGCCCCGTCCCTTGTTTGGCCAGCCCTAGGGAGGGAAAAGGGGGAGGGCTATTGATAGCGGCTTGAAGCTACTTCGGTATTTCCCCAAAGAGGAAGGGATGATGCAGCACATCGACGGTAGGTATTTCCCTTAGTGATGAAACCAAGGTTATCGAACCAGTAGGAGAACCAAACAACACAACGTAAACAACACCTCCACACAAATAACAAACACTCGCAACCTGACATGTAAAAGGGTTTGTCAATCCCTTTCGGGCACGACGCCCAAGATAGGCAAAACAAACGTGAATAAATTGTAGTAGATTGATAGATCGAACGCCAAATAAAATAAATAAGAATAAATTGCAGCAAGGTATTTTTGTATTTTTGGGTTTAGTAGATCTGAAAATAAAGGCGAAGGAAAATAGATCCCAAAGGCAAATAATATGAAGAAGAGACCCGGTGGCCGTAGGTTTCACTGGTGGCTTCTCTCGAGAAAAATAGCAAACGGTGGGTGAACAAATTACTGTTGGGCAATTGATAGAACTTCAAATACTCATTACGATATCTAGGCAATGATCATTACACAGGCTTCACGTCCAAGATTAGTAGACCGACTCCTTCCTGCATCTACTACTATTACTCCACACATCGACGGCTATCCAACATGCATTGTAACATCCCAATTTTCAATTTGGATGTTATACATAGGCCATCATATGCATATCATATTTTATTTGCATTTTTTTGAGATCCTAGAAATCTTAAGCAACTCAAGGACCCAAGGAGAGAGTTGGGGATTTCATAAATTTTCATATTTGAAATTTTCTCAAATTTGAAAACAGGATCAATTTGGTTTTAATATTTTTCTCTCCAATTGTTTCCAATATTTAACTTAAAAGAGAGAAGATAAAATGACTTCTTCAAAAGAGAAGGAATATTGGAGAAGAAAATTTAAAATCAAATTTATATTTTATTTGGATTTTATTTGCTATTTTATTTGAATTAGAAAAAATGCATTTTAGGCCAGAAAAATGTTCACTTTGTTCTAAATAATAGGTTTAGACAGTGAACATTGTTTTTGGCATTTTTAGAATTTTTTTAATATTTTATTAGGATTTTATTTGGGCAGAATTTTATTTTAAAAAACTATTCCCGCCCGACTGGGGCGAAGCCCAGCCGAGCAGGCCAGCCCGCCTGCGCGCTGCCTCCCTCCCGCGCATAGCCCCGCCGCCGCACGGACGCCGAGGGGAGTCCGAGCCGGACTCCACCCCGCGCCGCCCCCTTCCCCAAGGCGCCGCCCGCCGGCCTTTAAATACCGCCGCCCCGTCGCCTCCTCTCCACCCTGCCCCACCGCAGCCGCTGCTAGCCACCACCGCCGCCGTAGCTCGCGCCCACGCCGCTCGCCGCCGCGCCGCCGCCCGCTTGCGCCGCAACCACCGCCCCACGGCGCCGCCGCCCCTGCCTCGCCCGCGCCGGAGCCACCGCCACTGCCGCTGAACCGGTAAAACCGATCTCGGTTTCCTTGGTTTCTCCGGTTTATTTTTTTAGAGTTTTGTCGGTTGGTTCAGATCGGTTTTTTTGAGTTCGCTAATTAGCGAGCGTTCACTCGAACGTCTCTATTAGCGAACGTATTCGTTCGTTTGTCCCTGATAGCGAACGTTCATTCGATAGCCTTTTCTTTTTATTTTATTTTCGGCCAGGGACCTATCCGCGATTATTTTTATAACAGATTAGCCCCTGATCTTCAAACCCTCGCAACTTTTTGCGAGCTCGTCAAAATCCAGTGAATCCAACGCCAAAATATTTGTATTGTTCACCTCTTTCTAGATAATCAACTTGAACATGGTTTTGACAATTTAAAATTTGGTTTCAAGCAGATTTGAATTGGAACTTCTTCTGATCGTAGTTTGAGTTTCGTAGGTTTGATTTGATTGATAATTTTTGCAAATCGAAGCTCTTCAGTTGAACTTTCAGTTTGGATCTTTTCATTTGAGTTTTACCCTTGCATCCTATGCTTGATTGCTCATGTATGCTATTGTTTGTTTAAGATAGAGTTTTCGACCGTCACTAGAGTTTTCAGACCGTCGGCAAGGCAAGTAACACTTTGATCATACCCCTTATTACCCAGTTTTTATGCATTAGTTCAATCCTCAAACACTGCATGATTAGGATTTGAATACTTGTGGGTATTGGGAAGTAGTGATGAGGTAGTACCTATTGCCTTTATTTTCAAACCCTAGGAGTTACTTCTACGTTATGCTCATACTGTTATGCTATGCTATGCTCGTAGACGTGGTTGGGTTTCAGTGATCCATGACAGATGTGAGAGTTTTAATTAATGGTTAAACTTAAGGTGGCTACTTTAATACACATCTGGGTGGATTGGTTGAGGCACCCTGGAGCACCCAGTGGTTGCGTGGGCACCTGGAGCAATCCAGTGTTGTCTTGGGATATCGCGGAGTACCCGTGTAATCATCCTACGGTTTGTCACCCAGGCTCAAAGGGATCATAAGATTATTCAGGCTGGAAACTTCCGTGTGCATCCACAAGCCATTAAGGGCTCTGGCATAGTTGATTATGTTGTGTGACCTCTTTCAGTGGTAGGCTAGCAGATGTAGGGGATGTAGGTGGTACTGTCTACCCAGAGTAAAGAGTTAATACTTCTGAAAGACTGTGTTTTGATCATCCATTTCTCAAACACCATGTAGTGCGAGAAATCCAACGGAGGACATCGAGTCTTGTGGGGAAAAGTGCGCAAACCTCTGTAGAGTGTATAAACTAATCATGGTTAGCCGTGTCCCCTGTTATGGACATCATGAGTATCTGGTACTTGAATTTATGATTTGATCTCATCACTCTATTAATTAATTTGTTGGGTTGATGATTATTAATTTGGGATTGAGTTGGAGGAACCTTCTCAATGTTTTCAACAAACTTTGTAGTTAAATAAAATATATTCCTTTGTTGTAGGGAAAAACTAGCTTTCTACAAAAATAACCATAGAGCCTCCACCAGACATATTTGCATATAGTTATAGCTGTTACTTGTTCATTGCTTTATAGTGTTATCTTGCCAGCATATTCCATGTGCTGACCTACACAGGCTGCACCGTTCTATGTTGCAGAGTTTTCAGATGAAGAGTAAGGTGCGCTAGGTCGTTGTCATGCACTCAGCTATGCCGTTGGAGTTGATGGACTCATTTTACCTTTGAAGCTTCCTCTGTTATCTTCATTAGATGGTCTTCAGCCATATTATTGTAATAAGTACTCTCTTTAGAGATATTCGATGTAATAAGTGTGTGATTGAACTCTGTTGTAAATCCTTCAAGTACTGTGTGTGTCAGCATTACTGATCCAGGGATGACACTTATACATAGAGATTTGACCGTTTGAGGTCGGATCACTACAAGATGGTATCAGAGCACACGCTAACTGTAGGATGCGACCACTAAGATAAGCCATATGCCCCTCTTCTCTACTCATTTCTGACTCTTCTCCACTTTCCACTCTATAGATGGCGGACCCAAGGAACAAGTTTGCTCAACCGGATGAAGGCACCCCTTTTGGAAAACACTTGAAGGAGGCCACTAGATACCTGAACATCGGAATACCAAGCTTCACGGGGACCTACACCGCCACTCTACCGGAAGAAGAGCGCTGGATAGTTCGAGTACATGTTCCAGGAAGGACATTCACACCAGTTACGGAGCCCATAGAGTTTTCTTTTGATGCACCAACCTGGAATCTAGGAAAGAGCATGGTAGCTCACATCGCCATGGGACGCATCGACGAAGTTTACCACAAGGATCTTAAGGACACCATCTACCAGATATGTGGACGCCGAGATGAGCAATGGGAGATGATCTTCACCAGGAGGGGCAAGTCCATTGCAGCCTACATCCAGTAGTTGAACCAACACATTCGTTGTCAGGAGAACCAGATGTGCGCCAACATGATAGACCTGAAGAAGGTGATGACCAGGAACATGGAGCTAGAAGAGGAACTCAAGTCTACACGCGATGGATATGAAGAGAAAATTTCAGTACTACTGGAGAAGAATGAAGACCTGGAGAAGAAGCTAGGAGTATTCATGGGAGACCCTGCACCAGGAGGTGACAACCATTCTGAAGACTACATCATTATCGGCGACACCGACTCCGACCCCGACAGTGATGATGATTATGAAGACGAAGCTGGAGCAGATATCATGGAGTCTTCCTCCGATAAAAATTTCTAGTCGACCACCATATTATCAGTAGTATTCCCCCATGTATATAGTAGTAGTCTCTGTATTCTGTAACGATAACTAGATCGATTGTATGCCCTTGTTTTAATTGAGTGGTTTGATTTGAATGTGTTTGTCTCATGTTCATATGGGTAGTGACTTTCTCCTTATTCCCCACTCTATTCTAATCTCTCCCCTCTAAACCTATCAGATGCCTCCGAGACGTGACCCCGGTTTTGTCTTCCCACCGGATCTCACTCAGTTGATCCAACACAGAATACCTTGATGCAGCTAGTAGTCTAGAACCAAGGCAACAACAAAAACAACAACAACAACAACAACAACAATCCACCGCCACCATCTCTAGTTGACAACTTAGCCCGTTTTCTGAGGTTGAATCCGCCGGTGTTTTCCAGTAGCACCGAGCCGATAGTTGCTGATGACTGGCTCCGTAGGATTGGAAGGGAGCTGACCACTGCATGTTGCACAGATGCTGGGAAGGTGCGCTTTGCCGCACATCAATTGGATGGACCCGCAACCTCATGGTGGGAGAATTACACGGCCACTTTTCCCATAGCCAATGTCACATGGGATCAGTTTCAGCAAGCTTTCCGTATAACCCATGTCTCAACTAGAGCAATGAGTATGAAGAAGCGTGAGTTTCGAAACTTACGCCAGGGAAATTGTACTGTGGGGCAATACGTGGATGAGTTTAGTAAGTTAGCTCGCTATGCCCCAAATGATGCAGCCACAGATGCCGCGAAGCAGGAGAAGTTTATGGACGGTCTGAATGATGAGCTGGGTATGCAGTTGATGGTAGCAACATTCAATAACTACCAGGATTTGGTAGACAGGGCCCTTATGATTGAAGGCAAGCAGCAATAGATAGAGAGCCGCAAAAGGAAGTATGGATAAGGGAAGTACAATTATGGAGCTCAACAGAAGCCTTGTTTTACACCAAACTCGGGAGGACATTGATACATCTCCAACGTATCTATAATTTTTGATTGCTCCATGCTATATTATCTACTGTTTTGGACTATATTGGGCTTTATTTTTCACTTTTATATTATTTTTGGGACTAACCTATTAACCGGAGGCCCAGCCCAGAATTGCTGTTCTTTTTTCCTATTTCAGTGTTTTGGAGAAACAGAATATCAAACGGAGTCCAAACGGAATAAAATCTTCGGGAACGTGATTTTCTCACCGAACGTGATCCAGGAGACTTGGACCCTACTCCAGGGAGTCAAAGAGGAGGTCACGAGGGTGGGGGGCGCACCCCCTGCCTCGTGGGCCCCTCGGTGCTCCACCGATGTACTCCTTCCTCCTATATATACCTACGTACCCCCAAACGACCAGAACAGGAGCCAAAAATCTAATTCCACCACCGCAACTTTCTGTATCCATGAGATCCCATCTTGGGGCCTGTTCCGGAGCTCCGCCGGAAGAGGGCCGTCATCACGGAGGGCTTCTACATCATCCTAGCCCCTCCGATGAAGTGTGAGTAGTTTACCTCAGACCTTCGGGTCCATAGTTAGTAGCTAGATGGCTTCTTCTCTCTCTTTGAATCTCAATACAAAGTTCTCCCCCTCTCTTGTGGAGATCTATTCGATGTAATCTTCTTTTGCGGTGTGTTTGTTGAGACCGATGAATTGTGGGTTTATGATCAAGTCTATCTATGAATAATATTTGAATCTTCTCTGAATTCTTTTATGTATGATTGGTTATCTTTGCAAGTCTCTTCGAATTATCCGTTTGGTTTGGCCAACTAGATTGGTAGTTCTTTCCATGGGAGAAGTGCTTAGCTTTGGGTTCGATCTTGCAGTGTCCTTACCCAGTGATAGAAGGGGCAGCAAGGCACGTATTATATCGTGCCATCGAGGATAAGAAGATGGGGTTTATTTCATATTGCATGAATTTATCTCTCTACATCATGTCATCTTGCTTAAGGTGTTACTCTGTTTTTAACTTAATACTCTAGATGCATGCTGGATAGCGGTCGATGAGTGGAGTAATAGTAGTAGATGCAGAATCGTTTCGGTCTACTTGTCACGGACGTGATGCCTATATACATGATCATGCCTAGATATTCTCATAACTATGCTCAATTCTGTCAATTGCTCAACATTAATTTGTTCACCCACCGTAGAATACTTATGCTCTTGAGAGAAGACACTAGTGAAACCTATGGCCCCTGGGTCTATTCTCATCATATCAGTCTCCATCACTTTAATCTTGCTTTGTTTTTTTACTTTGCTTTTACTTTTTACTTTGCATCTTTATACCTAAAATACCAAAAATATTATATCTATCAGATCTCACTCTCGTAATTGACCGTGAAGGGATTGATAACCCCTAACCGTGTTGGTTGCGAGTAGCTATCGCTTTGTGCAGGTACGAGGGACTTGAGTGTGGCCTCCTACTGGATTGATACCTTGGTTCTCAATAACTGAGGGAAATACTTACGCTACTCTGCTGCATCATCCCTTCCTCTTTGGGGAAAACCAACGCAAGCTCAAGACGTAGCAAGAAGGATTTCTGGCGCCGTTGCCGGGGAGTCTACGCAAAAAGTCAACATACCAAGTACCCATCGCAATCCCTATCTCTAGCATTACATTATTTGCCAATTGCCTCTCATTTTCCTCTCCCCCACTTCACCCTTGCCGTTTTATTCGCCCTCTCTCTCTCTCTATCCTCCCTATCTATTTGCCTCTTTTGCCCGTTTGATCTTGTTTGCTTGTGTGCTAGTTTGTTTGCTTATCGTCATGACTAGTGTCATATCTTCTCCTTTGTCTCCCGAGAGTGAAGTTCTAAATTTTAAACAAAGGGAGGGAGAAAATCTAAAAGATGCTTGGTATAGAATTTGCAATGCTCAAAATAGATCTACCAGGAAGCAATCTACCTTAGTTCTTCTCCGCAATTTTTATGTAGGTGTTAATCCTTGGTATAGATATATCCTCGATACCATTACCGGAGGGAACTTCTTGGGTAGCCATACTTTTGATTCTTATAATGCTATTCTAAATTTATTTGGCTCACCACCTCTTTTGGTTATTGGAACCATGTTAACTTTGGAGCATGTTATGCAAGGACTTGAAATTATTGAAAATAAAGTTGCTACTATTGAATCAGTTGAAAATCTAGATAAAAAGATCCACAATCAAATTACTCAATATGGATCTAAGGTAGGAATGACTTTGAAAAATATTAAGGAAAAAGAACGCATAGTTAATGAGAAAATGAACTTAGATTCTACTAGAATTGATAAACTTGAGGGTATCATTACAAACTTGGGAACCACATTTTCTTCCATAAAGAATACTCCAAGTCCTCCTAATAAATTGCCAAGCTTATGTATGTTCCTAAAAATAAGGGTGAATCATCTAAGGAAACTGCGGATCTTAAATCTATAAGTATTCATCCCAATCTTTTTGATATCATTAAGGAACCAATTGCTACACATGAATTTTTTTGATCTTGTGCCTAAAAGTTTAATAATCACTAGAAAGAAAGAAATTCCTAAGGGAAACAGATGCCTCATCGAAGAATTGCCTACCAAAGATGGCAATACCTAGATCTATCCTCGCTTTTATGCCTAGCTAGGGGCGTTAAACGATAGCGCTTGTTGGGAGGCAACCCAATTTTATTTTTATTACTTGATTTTTGCTCCTGCTTAGTAATAAATAAATTATTTAGCCTCTGTTTTGGTTGTGTTTTTTGTGTTTAATTAGTGTTTGTGCCAAGTAGAACCGCTGGGAAGACTTGGGGAAAGTCTTGTTGAACTTGCTGTAAAAAGCAGAAACTTTAGCACTCACAAGAACTGCTGTCATTTTTATTTGAAGAGTGCTATTTAGTTAATTATTTTTGCAGATGATTAATAGATAAATTCCTCACGTCCATCATTTTATTTTAGAATTTTTGGGGTTCCAGATCTTGAGCTAGCTACAGATTACTACAGACTGTTCTGTTTTTGACAGATTCTGTTTTTCGTGTGTAGTTTGCTTATTTTGATGAATCTATGGCTAGTAAAATAGTTTATAATCCATAGAGAAGTTGGAATACAGTAGGTTTAACACCAATATAAATAAAGAATTAGTTCATTACAGTACCTTGAAGTGGTCTTTTGTTTTCTTTCGCTAACGGAGCTCACGACTTTTCTATTTTGAGTTTTGTGTTGTGAAGTTTTCAAGTTTTGGGTGAATTCTTTTGATGGATCATGGAACAAGGAGTGGCAAGAGCCTAAGCTCGGGGATTCCCATGTAACCCCCAAGATAATCCAAGGACACCAAAAAGTCAAAGCTTGGGGATGCCCCGGAAGGCATCCCCTGTTTCGTCCACTTCCATCGGTAATTTACTTGGAGCTATATTTTTATTCACCAACATGATATGTGTTTTGCTTGGAGCGTCTTGTATTATTTGTGTCTTTGTGTCTTAGTATGCCACAATCATCCTTGATGTACACACCTTTTGAGAGAGCCATACATGAATTAAAATTTGATAGAATACTCTATGTGCTTCACTTATATCTTTTGAGCTATGTAGTTTTGCTCTATGTGCTTCACTTATATCTTTTGAGCTAAGTAGTTTTGCTCTATGTGCTTCACTTATATCTTTTGAGCTAGATAATTTTGATCTATGTGCTTCACTTATATCTTTTGAGCGTTATAATTTTGCTCTATGTGCTTCACTTAGATCTTTTAGAGCACGGTGGTGGATTTGTTTTAAAGAAACTATTGATCTATCATGCTTCACTTAAATTATTTTGAGAGTCTCTTAATAGCATGGTAATTTGCTTAGTAATAATATCCTTGGTATTCAAGATTTGTGGAACTTTATTTTGAGTGTGTTGAATACAAAGAAAAGATTGAAACATGATAATTGTTTTGAGATATGGAGGTGATAATATTAAAGTCATGCTAGTTGAGTAGTTGTGAATTTAAAGAATACTTGTGTTAAAGTCTGTGATTCCCGTAGCATGCACGTATGGTGAACCGTTATGTGATGAAGTCGGAGCATGATTTATTTATTGATTGTCTTCCTTATGAGTGGCAGTCAGGGACGAGCGATGGTCTTTTCCTACCAATCTATCCCCCTAGGAGCATGCACGTAATACTTTGCTTTGATAACTTCTAGATTTTTGCAATATGACTAATGTTGAGTCCATGGATTATACGCACTCTCACCCTTCCACCTTTTCTAGCCTCTCTAATACCGCGCACCTTTCGCCGATATCATACACCTACCATATACCTTCCTCAAAACAGCCACCATACCTACCTATTATGGCATTTCCATAGCCATTTCGAGATATATTGCCATGCAACTTTCCAGCATCTAGTTCCTCATGACACATTCATCGTTGTCATATTGCTTAGCATGATCATGTAGTTGACATAGTATTTGTGGCAAAGCCACCGTTCATAATTTTTTTATACTTGTCACTCTTGATTCATTGCATATCCCGGTACACCGCCGGAGGCATCCATATAGAGTCATGCTTTGTTTTAGAATCGGGTTGTAATCATTGAGTTTAAAATAAATAAAAGTGTGATGATCATCATTCAATAGAGCATTGTCCCCCCCAAAAAAGAAAGGCCAAAGAAAAAAAAAGGCCCAAAAAAAGAAAATAAATAAAAAGGGGCAATGCTACTATCCTTTTTTCCACACTTGTGATTCAAAGTAGCACCATGATATAGCGAGTCTCATATATTGTGTTTCGAAGTAGCACCATGTTCTTCATATAGAGAGTCTCTTATGTTGTCACTTTCATATACTAGTGGGAATTTTACATTATAGAACTTGGCTTGTATATTCCAATGATGGGCCTCCTCAAGTGCCCTAGATCTTCGTGAGCAAGCAAGTTGGATGCACACCCACTAGTTTCTTTTGTTGAGCTTTCATACATTTATAGCTCTAGTGCATCCGTTGCATGGCAATCCCTACTCACTCACATTGATATCTATTGATGGGCATCTCCATAGCCCGTTGATACGCCTAGTTGATGTGAGACTATCTTCTCCTCCTTTTTTGTCTTCACCACAACCACCATTCTATTCCACCTATAGTGCTATATCCATGGCTCACGCTCATGTATTGCGTGAAGATTGAAAAAGTTTTGAAAAAGTTAGAGTATGAAACAATTGCTTGGCTTGTCATCGGGGTTGTGCATGATTTAAATACTTTGTGTGGTGAAGATGGAGCATAGCCAGACTATATGATTTTGTAGGGATAACTTTCTTTGGCCATGTTATTTTGAGAAGACATAATTGCTTTGTTAGTATGCTTGAAGTATTATTATTTTTATGTCAATATAAACTTTTGTCTTGAATCTTTCTAATCTGAATATTCATACCACAATTAAGAAGATTTGCATTGAAATTATGCCAAGTAGCACTCCGCATCAAAAATTCTCTATTTATCATTTACCTACTCGAGGACGAGCAGGAATTAAGCTTGGGGATGCCTGATACGTCTCCAACGTATCTATAATTTTTGATTGCTCCATGCTATATTATCTACTGTTTTGGACTATATTGGGCTTTATTTTCCACTTTTATATTATTTTTGGGACTAACCTATTAACCGGAGGCCCAGCCCAGAATTGCTGTTTTTTTGCGTATTTCAGTGTTTCAAAGAAATAGAATATCAAACGTAGTCCAAACAGAATAAAATCTTCGGGAACGTGATTTTCTCACCGAACGTGATCCAGGAGACTTGGACCCTACTCCAGGGAGTCAAAGAGGAGGTCACGAGGGTGGGGGGCGCGCCCCCCTGCCTCGTGGGCCCCTCGGTGCTCCACGATGTACTCCTTCCTCCTATATATACCTACGTACCCCCAAACGATCAGAACAGGAGCCAAAAATCTAATTCCACCTCCGCAACTTTCTGTATCCATGAGATCCCATCTTGGGGCCTATTCCGGAGCTCCGCCGGAAGAGGGCCATCATCACGGAGGGCTTCTACATCATCCTAGCCCCTCCGATGAAGTGTGAGTAGTTTACCTCAGACCTTCGGGTCCATAATTAGTAGCTAGATGGCTTCTTCTCTCTCTTTGAATCTCAATACAAAGTCCCCCCCTCTCTTGTGGAGATCTATTCGATGTAATCTTCTTTTTGCGGTGTGTTTGTTGAGACCGATGAATTGTGGGTTTATGATCAAGGCTATCTATGAATAATATTTGAATCTTCTCTAAATTCTTTTATGTATGATTGGTTATCTTTGCAAGTCTCTTCGAATTATCCGTTTGGTTTGGCCAACTAGATTGGTAGTTCTTGCCATGGGACACGTGCTTAGCTTTGGGTTCGATCTTGCGGTGTCCTTACCCAGTGACAGAAGGGGCAGCAAGGCACGTATTGTATCGTTGCCATCGAGGATAACAAGATGGGGTTTATTTCATATTGCATGAATTTATCTCTCTACATCATGTCATCTTGCTTAAGGCGTTACTCTGTTTTTAACTTAATACTCTAGATGCATGCTGGATAGTGGTCGATGAGTGGAGTAATAATAGTAGATGCAGAATCGTTTCAGTCTACTTGTCACGGACGTGATGCCTATATACATGATCATGCCTAGATATTCTCATAACTATGCTCAATTCTATCAATTGCTCAACAGTAATTTGTTCACCCACCGTAGAATACTTATGCTCTTGAGAGAAGCCACTAGTGAAACCTATGGCCCCCGGGTCTATTCTCATCATATCAATCTCCATCACTTTAATCTTGCTTTGTTTTTTACTTTGCTTTTACTTTTTACTTTGCATCTTTATACCAAAAATACCAAAAATATTATATCTATCAGATCTCACTCTCGTAAGTGACCGTGAAGGGATTGACAACCCCTAATCACGTTGGTTGCGAGTAGCTATTGCTTTGTGCAGGTACGATGGACTTGAGGGTGGCCTCCTACTGGATTGATACCTTGGTTCTCAAAAACTGAGGGAAATACTTACGCTACTCTGCTGCATCATCCCTTCCTCTTCGGGGAAAACCAACGCAAGCTCAAGACATAGCAGACACACACATAAGCATGGAGGCCATACTCATAATGGAGGGACTTCGCATAACCATAGTGGCCCCAAGAATGGGAATGGGAATGGGAATGGAGGAAGCAACAGACAGAACCGTTCCAACCTAGCAACACCCGCCAGGAAGGATCTAAGTCACAGTACTTGTTTCATGTGCGAGAAGATTGGGCACTACGCCACTGAATGTCCTAAAGCAAAGAATGGAAATGGCAATGGAAGCTCAGGGAAGAAGCCAAACCCTTTCACCAGAGGTCAGGTGAACCACATCAATGTGGAGGAGGTTAAAGAACAGCCTGATGCAGTGATCGATAAGTTTTTGATTAAGTCATTTATTGCTCTCGTTCTTTTTGACACTAGTGCATCACATTCATACATATCAAGGGGATTTGTGGACAAGTTTAAGTTGCCAACCTTAGCCCTTAGGTCACCCATGTTAGTAAGCTCGCCAGGAGCAGAGTATAGGGCCAGCCGATGGTGTGATTGGTTACCCCTAACCATTGGTAGCCACGTTTTTGTAGGGGAACGTAGTAATTTCAAAAAAAATTCCTACGCACACGCAAGATCATGGTGATGCATAGCAACGAGGGGAGAGTGTGATCTACGTACCCTTGTAGACCGACAGCGGAAGCGTTAGCACAACGCGGTTGATGTAGTCGTACGTCTTCACGGCCCGACCGATCAAGCACCGAAACTATGGCACCTCTGAGTTTTAGCACACGTTCAGCTCGATGACGATCCCCGGACTCCGATCCAGCAAAGCGTCGGGGAAGAGTTCCGTCAGCACAACGGCGTGGTGACGATCTTGATGTTCTACCGTCGCAGGGCTTTGCCTAAGCACGCTAAAATATTATCGAGGATTATGGTGGAAGAGGGCACCGCACATGGCTAAGAAAACGATCACGTGGATCAACTTGTGTGTCTAGGGGTGCCCCTGCCCCCGTATATAAAGGAGCAAGGGGAGGAGGCCGGCCGGCCCCTATAGGCGCGCCAGGAGGAGTCCTCCTCCTAGTAGGAGTAGGACTCCTACTAGGAGGGGGAAAGAAGTGGGGATGGAGAAGGGAAGGGGGGCGTCGCCCCCCCTAGTCCAATTCGGACCAAGGGGGGGAGGAGGCGCGCGGCCCACCCTGGCGTCCTTCTCTCTCTCCACTAAGGCCCATATGGCCCATTACTTCTCCCGGTAGGGTTCCGGTAACCCTCCGGCTCTCCGGTTTTCTCCGAAATCACCCGGAACACTTCCGGTGTCCGAATATAGCCGTCCAATATATCAATCTTTATGTCTCGACCATTTCGAGACTCCTCGTTATGTCCGTGATCACATCCGGGACTCCAAACTAACTTCGGTACATCAAAACTCATAAACTCATAATATAACTGTCATCGAAACCTTAAGCATGCGGACCCTACGGGTTCGAGAACAATGTAGACATGACCGAGACATGTCTCCGGTCAATAACCAATAGCGGAAACTGGATGCTCATATTGCATCCCACATATTCTACAAAGATCTTTATCGGTCAGACCGCATAACAACATACGTTGTTCCCTTTGTCATCGGTATGTTACTTGCCCGAGATTCGATCGTCGGCATCTCAATACCTAGTTCAATCTCGTTACCGGCAAGTCTCTTTACTCGTTTCGTAATACATCATCTCGCAACCAACTCATTAGTTGCAATGCTTGCAAGGCTTATGTGATGTGCATTACCGAGAGGGCCCAGAGATACCTCTCCGACAATCGGAGTGACAAATCCTAATCTCGAAATACGCCAACCCAACATTTACCTTTGGAGACACCTGTAGAGCTCCTTTATAATCACCCAGTTACGTTGTGACGTTTGGTAGCACACAAAGTGTTCCTCCGGCAAACGGGAGTTGCATAATCTCATAGTCATAGGAACATGTACAAGTCATGAAGAAAGCAATAGCAACATACTAAACGATCGGGTGCTAAGCTAATGGAATGGGTCATGTCAATCACATCATTCTTCTAGTAATGTGATCCCGTTGATCAAATGACAACACATGTCCATGGTTAGGAAACATAACCATCTTTGATTAACGAGCTAGTAAAGTAGAGGCATACTAGTGACGTTTAGTTTGTCTATGTATTCACACAAGTATTATGTTTCCGGATAATACAATTCTAGCATGAATAATAAACATTTATCATGATATAAGGAAATAAAATAATAACATTATTATTGACTCTAGGGCATATTTCCTTCAGTCTCCCACTTGAACTAGAGTCAATAATCTAGATTACACTGTAATGATTCTAACACCCATGGAGCTTTGGTGCTGATCATGTTTTGCTTGTGGAAGAGGCTTAGTCAACGGGTCTGCTACATTCAGATCCGTATGTATCTTGCAAATCTCTATGTCTCCCACCTGGACTAGATCCCGGATGGAATTGAAGCGTCTCTTGATGTGCTTGGTTCTCTTGTGAAATCTGGATTCCTTTGCCAAGGCAATTACACCAGTATTGTCACAAAAGATTTTCATTGGACCCGATGCACTAGGTATGACACCAAGATTGGATATGAACTCCTTCATCCAGACTCCTTCATTTGCTGCTTCTGAAGCAGCTATGTACTCCACTTCACATGTAGATCCCGCCACAACGCTTTGTTTAGAACTGCACCAACTGACAGCTCCACCGTTTAATGTAAACACGTATCCGGTTTGCGATTTAGAATCGTCCGGATCAGTGTCAAAGCTTGCATCAACGTAACCATTTACGATGAGCTCTTTGTCACCTCCATATATGAGAAACATATCCTTAGTCCTTTTCAGGTATTTCAGGATGTTCTTGACCGCTGTCCAGTGATCTACTCATGGATTACTTTGGTACCTCCCTGCTAGACTTATAGCAAGACACACATCAGGTCTGGTACATAGCATTGCATACATGATAGAGCCTATGGCTGAAGCATAGGGAACATCTTTCATTTTCTCTCTATCTTCTGCATTGGTCAGGCATTGAGTCGTACTCAATTTCACACCTTGTAACACAGGCAAGAATCCTTTCTTTGCTTGATCCGTTTTGAACTTTTTCAAAACTTTGTCAAGGTATGTGCTTTGTGAAAGTCAAATTAAGCGTCTTGATCTGTCTCTATAGATCTTAATGCCCAATATGTAAGCATCTTCACCGAGGTCTTTCATTGAAAAACTCTTATTCAAGTATCCCTTTATGCTATCCAGAAATTCTATATCATATCAGATTAGTAATATGTCATCTACATATAATATCAGAAATGCTACAGAGTTCCCACTCACTTTCTTGTAAATACAGGCTTCTCCAAAAGTCTGTACAAATCCAAATGCTTTGATCACACTATCAAAGCATTTATTCCAACTCCGAGAGGCTTGCACCAGCCCATAAATGGATCGCTGGAGCTTGCACACTTTGTTAGCTCCCTTTGGATCGACAAAACCTTCCGGTTGCATCATATACAACTCTTCTTGCAGAAATCCATTCAGGAATGCAGTTTTGACATCCATCTGCCAAATTTCATAATCATAAAATGCGGCAATTGCTAACATGATTCGGACAAACTTAAGCATCGCTACGGGTGAGAAGGTCTCATCGTAGTCAATCCCTTGAACTTGTTGAAAACCTTTTGCGACAAGTCGAGCTTTGTAGACAGTAACATTACCGTCAGCGTTAGTCTTCTTCTTAAAGATCCATTTATTCTCAATTGCTTGCCGATCATTGGGCAAGTCAACCAAAGTCCATACTTTGTTCTCATACATGGATCCCATCTCAGATTTCATGGCTTCAAGCCATTTTGCGGAATCTGGGCTCATCATCGCTTCTCCATAGTTCGTAGGTTCATCATGATCTAGTAGCATGACTTCCAGAACAGTATTACCGTACCATTCTGGTGCGGATCTTACTCTGGTTGATCTACGAGGTTCAGTAGTATCTTGTTCTGAAGCTTCATGATCATCATCATTAGCTTCCTCACTAATTGGTGTAGGTGTCACAGAAACTGGTTTCTGTGATGTACTACTTTCCAATAAGGGAGCAGGTACAGTTACCTCATCAAGTTCTACTTTCCTCTCACTCACTTCTTTCGAGAGAAACTCCTCCTCTAGAAAGTTTCCGAATTTAGCAACAAAGGTTTTGCCTTCGGATCTGTGATAGAAGGTGTATCCAATAGTTTGCTTTGGACATCCTATGAAGACACATTTCTCCGATTTGGGTTCGAGCTTATCAGGTTGAAGCTTTTCACATAAGCATCGCAACCCCAAACTTTCAGAAACGACAACTTTGGTTTCTTGCCAAACCACAGTTCATAAGGCATCGTCTCAACAGATTTTGATGGTGCCCTATTTAACGTGAATGCGGCCGTCTCTAGAGCATAACCCCAAAACGATAGCGGTAAATCAGTAACAGACATCATAGATCGCACCATATCTAGTAAAGTACGATTACAACGTTCGGACACACCATTACGCTGTGGTGTTCCGGGTGGCGTGAGTTGCGAAACTATTACGCATTGTTTCAAATGTACACCAAACTCGTAACTCAAATATTCTCCTCCACGATCAGATCGTAGGAATTTTATTTTCATATTACGATGATTTTCAACTTCACTCTGAAATTTTTTGAACTTTTCGAATGTTTCCGACTTATGTTTCATTAAGTAGATATACCCATATTTGCTTAAGTCATCTGTGAAGGTGAGAAAATAAAGATATCCGCCACGAGCCTCAACATTCATCGGACCACATACATCTGTATGTATGATTTCCAACAAATCTGTTTCTCTCTCCATAGTACCGGAGAACGGTGTTTTTGTCATCTTACCCATAAGGCACGGTTCGCAAGTACCAAGTGATTCATAATCAAGTGGTTCCAAAAGCCCATCAGTATGGAGTTTCTTCATGCGCTTTACACCGATATGACCCAAACGGCAGTGCCACAAATAAGTTGCACTATCATTATCAACTCTGCATCTTTTGGCTTCAACATTATGAATATGTGTGTCACTACTATCGAGATTTAATAAGAATAGACCACTCTTTAAGGGTGCATGACCATAAAAGATATTACTCATATAAATAGAACAACCATTATTCTCTGATTTAAATGAATAACCATCTCGCATCAAACAAGATCCAGATATAATGTTCATGCTTAACGCTGGCACCAAATAACAATTATTTAGGTCTAATACTAATCCCGAAGGTAGATGTAGAGGTAGCGTGCCGACCGCGATCACATCGACTTTGGAACCATTTCCCACGCGCATCGTCACCTCGTCCTTAGCCAATCTTCGCTTAATCCGTAGTCCCTGTTTTGAGTTGCAAATATTAACAACAGAACCAGTATCAAATACCCAGGTGCTACTGCGAGCATTAGTAAGGTACACATACATGTATATCACATATACCTTTGTTCACCTTGCCATCCTTCTTATCCGCCAAATACTTGGGGCAGTTCCGCTTCCAGTGACCAGTCTGCTTGCCGTAGAAGCACTCAGTTTCAGGCTTAGGTCCAGGTTTGGGTTTCTTCTCTTGAGTAGCAACTTGCTTGCTGTTCTTTTTGAAGTTCCCCTTCTTCTTTCCTTTGCCCTTTTTCTTGAAACTAGTGGTCTTGTTGACCATCAACACATGATGCTCCTTCTTGATTTCTACCTCCGCAGCTTTCAGCATTGCGAAGAGCTCGGGAATAGTCCTATTCATCCCTTGCATATTATAGTTCATCACGAAGCTCTTGTAGCTTGGTGGCAGTGATTGGAGAATTCTGTCAATGACGCAATCATCTAGAAGATTAACTCCCAATTGAATCAAGTGATTATTATACCCAGACATTTTGAGTATATGCTCACTGACAGAACTGTTCTCCTCCATCTTGCAGCTATAGAACTTATTCGAGATTTCATATCTCTCAATCCGGGCATTTGCTTGAAATATTAACTTCAACTCCCGGAACATCTCATAGGCTCCATGACGTTCAAAACGTCGTTGAAGTCCCGATTCTAAGCCGTAAAGCATGGCACACTGAACTATCGAGTAGTCATCAGCTTTGCTCTACTAGACGTTCATAACATCTGGTGTTGCTCCAGCAGCAGGCCTAGCACCCAGCGGTGCTTCTAGGACGTAATTCTTCTGTGAAGCAATGAGGATAATCCTCAAGTTACGGACCCAGTCCGTGTAATTGTACCATCATCTTTCAACTTTGCTTTCTCAAGGAACGCATTAAAATTCAATGGAACAACAGCACGGGCCATCTATCTACAATCAAACATAAACAAGCAAGATACTATCAGGTACTAAGTTCATGATAAATTTAGGTTCAATTAATCATATTACTAAAGAACTCCCAGTTAGATAGACATCCCTCTAATCCTCTAAGTGATTACGTGATCCGAATCAACTAAACCATGTCCGATCATCACGTGAGATGGAGTAGTTTCATTGGTGAACATCACTATGTTGATCATATCTACTATATGATTCACGCTCGACCTTTCAGTCTCCGTGTTCCGAGGCCATATCTGTATATGCTTGGCTCGTCAAGTATAACCTGAGTATTCCGCGTGTGCAACTGTTTTGCACCTGTTGTATTTGAACGTAGAGCCTATCACACCCGATCATCACGTGGTGTCTCAGCACGAAGAACTTTCGCAATGGTGCATACTCAGGGAGAACACTTCTTGATAATTAGTGAGAGATCATCTTATAATGCTACCATCAATCAAAGCAAGATAAGATGCATAAAAGATAAACATCACATGCAATCAATATAAGTGATATGATATGGCCATCATCTTCTTGTACTTGTGATCTCTATCTCCGAAGTACCGTCATGATCACCATCGTCACCGGCGCGACACCTTGATCATCATCGTAGCATCGTTGTCGTCTCGCCAATCTTATGCTTCCACGACTATCGCTACCGTTTAGTGATAAAGTAAAGCATTACAGCGCAGTTGCATTGCATACAATAAAGCGACAACCATATGGCTCCTGCCAGTTGCCGATAACTCGGTTACAAAACATGATCATCTCATACAATAAAATTTAGCATCATGTCTTGACCATATCACATCACAACATGCCCTGCAAAAACAAGTTAGACGTCCTCTACTTTGTTGTTGCAAGTTTTACGTGGCTGCTACGGGCTTAAGCAAGAACCAATCTTACCTACGCATCAAAGCCACAATGATAGTTTGTCAAGTTGGTGCTGTTTTAACCTTCGCAAGGACCGGGCGTAGCTACACTCGGTTCAACTAAAGTTGGAGAAACTGACACCCACTAGCCACCTTTGTGCAAAGCACGTCGGGAGAACCGGTCTCGTGTAAGCATACGCGTAATGTCGGTCCGGGCCGCTTCGTCCAACAATACCGCCGAACCAAAGTATGACATGCTGGTAAGCAGTATGACTTATATCGCCCACAACTCACTTGTGTTCTACTCGTGCATATAACATCAACACATAAAACCTAGGCTCGGATGCCACTGTTGGGGAACGTAGTAATTTCAAAAAAAATTCCTACGCACACGCAAGATCATGGTGATGCATAGCAACGAGGGGAGAGTGTGATCTACGTACCCTTATAGACCGACAGCGGAAGCGTTAGCACAACGCGGTTGATGTAGTCGTACGTCTTCACGGCCCGACCGATCAAGCACCGAAACTACGGCACCTCTGAGTTTTAGCACACGTTCAGCTCGATGACGATCCCCAGACTCCGATCCAGCAAAGCGTCGGGGAAGAGTTCCGTCAGCATGACGGCGTGGTGACGATCTTGATGTTCTACCGTCGCAGGGCTTCACCTAAGCACCGCTACAATATTATCGAGGATTATGGTGGAAGGGGGCACCGCACACGGCTAAGAAAATGATCACGTGGATCAACTTGTGTGTCTAGGGGTGCCCCCCGCCCCCGTATATAAAGGAGCAAGGGGAGGAGGCTGGCCGGCCCCTATAGGCGCGCCAGGAGGAGTCCTCCTCCTAGTAGGAGTAGGACTCCTACTAGGAGGGGGAAAGAAGTGGGGAGGGAGAAGGAAAGGGGGGCGCCGCCCCCCTCTCCTAGTCCAATTCGGACCAAGGGGGGAGGAGGCGCGCGGCCGACCCTGGTGCCCTTCTCTCTCTCCACTAAGGCCCATATGGCCCATTACTTCTCCCGGTAGGGTTCCGGTAACCCTCCGGCTCTCCGGTTTTCTCCGAAATCACCCGGAACACTTCCGGTGTCCGAATATAGCCGTCCAATATATCAATCTTTATGTCTCGACCATTTCGAGACTCGTCGTTATGTCTGTGATCACATCCGGGACTCCGAACTAACTTCGGTACATCAAAACTCATAAACTCATAATATAACTGTCATCGAAACCTTAAGCATGCGGACCCTACAGGTTTGAGAACAATGTAGATATGACCGAGACATGTCTCCGGTCAATAACCAATAGCGGAACCTGGATGCTCATATTGTCTCCCACAAATTCTACGAAGATCTTTATCGGTCAGACCGCATAACAACATACGTTGTTCCCTTTGTCATCGGTATGTTTCTTGCCCGAGATTCGATCGTCGGTATCTCAATACCTAGTTCAATCTCGTTACCGGCAAGTCTCTTTACTCGTTTCGTAATACATCATCTCGCAACCAACTCATTAGTTGCAATGCTTGCAAGGCTTATGTGATGTGCATTACCGAGAGGGCCCAGAGATACCTCTCTGACAATCGGAGTGACAAATCCTAATCTCGAAATACGCCAACCCAACATTTACCTTTGGAGACACCTGTAGAGCTCCTTTATAATCACCCAGTTACGTTGTGACGTTTGGTAGCACACAAAGTGTTCCTCCGGCAAACGGGAGTTGCATAATCTCATAGTCATAGGAACATGTATAAGTCATGAAGAAAGCAATAGCAACATACTAAACGATCGGGTGCTAAGCTAATGGAATGGGTCATGTCAATCACATCATTCTTCTAATAATGTGATCCCGTTGATCAAATGACAACACATGTCTATGGTTAGGAAACATAACCATCTTTGATTAATGAGCTGGTCAAGTAGAGGCATACTAGTGATGTTTAGTTTGTCTATGTATTCACACAAGTATTATGTTTCCGGATAATACAATTCTAGCATGAATAATAAACATTTATCATGATATAAGGAAATAAAATAATAACATTATTATTGCCTCTAGGGCATATTTCCTTCAGTTTTCCCCTCAGACCTAATAATTTTGGAGTCCCAAGGATTGGATATAATATTAGGCATGGATTGGTTATCAAAGTATGGAGGAAACATCGATTGTGCTAGTAAGTCAATTTTACTTACCACTCCGGAGGGAAAAAGGATCAAGTACGTGTCTAGGCATGCACCAAGGAGGACCCAAGTGAATTCTCTCTCGGGGGTTGTTCAGGAAGAAGTTCCTATTGTGAAGGATTACCCGAATGTATTTCCAGAGGAATTACCAGGCATGCCGCTAGATTGAGACATAGAATTTTTGACAGAGCTGTTGTGAGGCATCAGACCAATATCGAAGAGACCGTATCGGATGCCCGCAAATGATTTGGAGGAAATTAAGAAGCAGATTGAGGAGTTATTGGAGAAAGGTTACATCTGACCGAGTTCATCACCTTGGGGAGCCCCAGTGCTCTTAGTTGAGAAGAAGGATGGATCGTTAAGAATGGTTGTCGATTATCGGACATTGAATGAAGTAAGGATCAAGAACAAGTACCCACTACCGATGATCAATGATTTGTTTGACCAGTTGCAAGGAGATAGAGTGTTCTCCAAGATCGATCTTCGATCAGGATAGCACCAGTTGAAGATCCGAGAACAGGATATACCTAAGACAGCTTTTACCACAAGGTACGGGCTATATGAATACACGGTCATGTTATTTGGATTGACTAATGCCCCTGCCTATTTTATGAGTATGATGAACAAGGTATTCATGGAGTTTTTGGATAAGTTTGTTGTGGTATTCATTGATGGTATTTTGGTGTACTCGAAGAATGAAGAGGAACACAAGGAACACTTGCGCCTAGTTCTCGAGAAGCTCAGGGAACATCATCTATATGCTAAGTTTAGCAAGTGTGAGTTTTGGTTAAAGGAAGTTGGATTTCTTGGACATGTTATATTAGGAGAAGGTATAGTCATAGACCCTACGAAGGTTCAGTCTGTCACTGAGTGGTTGAACTCGCAGGATATTATAGGAGGTTCATTGAGAATTTCTCCAAGATTGCGAAACCCATGACATAGTTGTTAAAGTAGGATACCAAGTTCAAATGGACCGAAGATTGTGAGGCCAGTTTTCAGGAGTTGAAGAAACGTTTGGTTACGGCCCTAGTGCTGATTCTTCCGGATATACGCAAGGATGTCCAAGTGTATTGCAACGCTTCTCGCTCGGGACTTGGAGGTGTACTTATGAAAGACGGAAGAGTGGTTTCATATGCCTCACGGCAGCTTCGACCTCACGAGTTGAATTATGCCACACATGATTTGGAGTTAGCAGCCATAATGCATGCGCTCAAGACCTGGAGACATTTCCTGATTTGAAATAGATGTGATGTGTACGCGGGTCATAAGAGTTTAAAGTACATTTTCACGCAGAAGGAGTTGAACCTCAGGCAGAGGAGATGGTTGGAGCTCATAAAGGATTATTATATGAAGTTGCACTATCATCCAGGCAAGGCCAATGTCGTAGCAGACGCTTTGAGCCACAAAAGTTATGCTAATACCCAGGTAAGCGGAGGATTACCGCATGAGTTAGTTGACGATCTCAAGGAACTTCGTTTGGAGATAGTTCCAAGAGGTTTTGTTGCAATAATGGAGGTTCACTCTACATTATTGGGAAAGATCCGAGAAGCTCAAAAGGATGATAAGGAAATTGCAGAGATAAAGGAGAAAATGAGCAAGGGAAAAGCCAAAGGTTTTCGTGAGGATGAGCACGAGACTTTATGGTTTGAGGATCGTGTATATGTGCCCAATAATGCGGAGATCAGGAAGTTAATACTTCAGGAAGCTTATGATTCGCCATACTCGATTCATCTCAGAAACACCAAGATGTATTTGGATATGAAGGAACGTTTCTGGTGGACAAGTATGAAGAAGGATATTGCCGAGTATGTAGCAGTATGTGATGTATGTCAGAGAGTGAAGGCAGAGCATCAGAAGCCAGCCGAATTATTACAGCCTATGCCGATACCCGATTGGAAGTGGGATAAACTTGGTATGGACTTTATCACCGGATTACCCAGGACCCGATCGGGTTATGATTCTATCTGGGTAGTAGTTGAACGCTTGACCAAGATAGCTCACTTTATCCTAGTGAAAACCACCTATACAAGCGCAAAGTTGGCCAAGATATATATGACCAGGATCGTATGTCTGCATGGAGCTCCGAGGACCATCGTATCAGATAGAGGGACACAGTTTACCTCGAAGTTTCGGAATCAGCTGCACCAGACTTTGGGTACTAGGCCGGAGTTCAGTACAACCTTTCATCCGCAGACAGATGGACAGACCAAGAGAGTCAATCGGATTCTGGAGGACATGTTGAGAGAGTGTGCGCTAGATTATGGATCTACTTGGGATGAAAATTTACCTTACGCAGAGTTCTCATACAACAACAGTTATCAGGCTAGTTTGAAGATGGCCCCTTTTGAAGCCTTGTATGGAAGGAGATGCAGGACACCGTTAATGTGGGATGAAGTTGGAGACCGTCAGTTATTTTGACCAGATTTGATCAAAGAGTCCGAAGAGAAAGTTAAGTTGATTCGTGATAGACTCAAGGTAGCTCAGTCCAGACAGAAGAGTTATGCCGATACTAAATGCAAGGAGGTAGTCTATGAAATTGGAGATAGAGCATATCTTCGTGTGTCACCACTCCGAGGAGTTAAACGATTTGGAGTTAAGGGAAAGTTAGCCCCGAGATTTTTAGGACCATACCGAGTTATGGAACGTATGGGAAAGGTTGCCTACAAGTTGGAGTTACCCGAAGGATTGTCAAGAGTTCATGATGTTTTTCACATTTCCCAGTTGAAGAAGTGCCATGCGGAGATGGCCAATATTCCTCTAAGAGATACAGTGCCCCTGGAAGCAACTTAGTTGGAGAGTGATTTGACCTACGAGGGGAGACCTGTCAAGATTCTTGAGTTTGCCAGCCGAGTTACACGCAAACAGGTTATCAAGTTTTGCAAGGTTCAGTGGAGCCACCACACCTAGGATGAAGCCACCTGGGAGCAAGAAGAAGACCTATGGAAAGACCACTCACACCTATATTCTAGCCAACCCGAATCTCGAGAGCGAGATTCATCTTAAGGGGGGTAGGTTTGTAACATCCCAATTTTCAATTTGGATGTTATACATAGGTCATCATATGCATATCATATTTTATTTGCATTTTTTGGTTGACATCCTAGAAATCTTAAGCAACTCAAGGACCCAAGGAGAGAGTTGGGGATTTCATAAATTTTCATATTTGAAATTTTCTTAAATTTGAAAAGAGGATCAATTTGGTTTTAATGTTTTTCTCTCCAATTATTTCTAATATTTAAATTAAAAGAGAGAAGATAAAATGACTTCTTCAAAAGAGAAGGAATATTGGAGAAGAAAATTTAAAATAAAATTTATATTTTATTTGGATTTTATTTGCTATTTTATTTGAATTAGAAAAAAATATGCATTTTTGAAAATTGCATTTTAGGCCAGAAAAATGTTCACTTTGTTCTAAATAATAGGTTTAGACGGTGAAAATTGTTTTTGGCATTTTCAGAATTTTTTATAGCTTATTAGGATTTTATTCGGGCGGAATTTTATTTTTAAACTTTTCGCGCCCGACTAGGCCGAAGCCCAGCCGAGCAGGTCGGCCCGCCTGCACGCCGCCTCCTTCCCGCGCAGAGCCCTGTCGCCGCACGGAAGCCGAGAGGAGTCCGAGTCGGACTTCACCCAGCGTCGTCCCCTTCCCCAAGGCGCCGCCCCCTGGCCTTTAAATACCGCCGCCCCGCCGCCTCTTTTCCACACCACCCCACCACAGCCGCCGCTAGCCACCGCCGCGCCGCAGCTCGCGCCCGCGCCGCCGATGCCCCTACCTCGCCCGTGCCGGAGCCGCCGCTGCTGTCGTTGACCGCCGCCGCCGCCGAACCGGTACAATCAATCTCGGTTTCCTTGGTTTCTCCGGTTTATTTTTTAGGGTTTTGTCTGTTGGTTTAGATCGGTTTTTTTCGAGTTCGCTAATTAGCGAGCATTCACTCGAACGTCTCTATTAGCGAACGTATTCGTTCGTTTGTCCTTGATAGCGAACGTTCATTCTATAGCCTTTTCTTTTTATTTTATTTTCGGCTAGGGACCTATCCGTGATTATTTTTATCGTAGATTAGCCCCTGATCTTCAAACCCTCGCAACTTTTTGCTCGCTCGTCCAAATCCAGTGAAACTAATGCCAACATCTTCGTCTTGTTCCCCTCTTTCTAGATAATCAACTTGAACATGGTTTTGACAATTTAGAATTTGGTTTCAAGCTGATTTGAATTGGAACTTATTTTGATCGTAGTTTGAGTTTAGTAGCTCCGATTTGATTGATTCTTTTTGCAAATCGAAGCTCTTAAGTTGAACTTTTAGTTTGGATCTTTTCATTGGAGTTTTACCCTTGCATCCTATGCTTGATTGGTCATGTATGCTATTGTTTGTTTATGATAGAGTTTCTAGAGTGCGAAGCATTCTACTACGAGTCACTAGGGTTTTCAGACCATCAACAAGGCAAGTAACACTTTGATCATACTCCTTATTACCTAGTTTTAGTTCAATTCTCAAACACTACATGGTTAGGACTTGAATACTTGTGGGTATTGGGAAGTAGTGATGAGGTAGTACCTATTGCCTTTATTTTCAAACCCTGGGAGTTACTTCTACGTTATGCTCATACTGCTATGCTATGCTCGTAGACGTGGTTGGGTTTGAGTGATCCATGATAGATGTGAGAGTTTTAATTAGTGGTTAAACTTAAGGTGGCTAATTTAATACACATCTGGGTGGATTGGTTGAGGCACCCTGGAGCACCCAGTGGTTGTCTGGGCACCTGGAGCAATCCAGTGTTGTGCTGGGATATCCCGGAGTACCCGTGTGATCATCCTACGGTTTTCCACCCAGGCTCAAAGGGATCATAAGATTATTCAGGCTAGAAACTTCCGTGTGCAGCCACAAGCCATTATGGGATCTGGCATAGTTGAGTATGTTGTGTGACCTCTTTCAGTGGTAGGCTAGCAGATGTTGGGGATGTAGGTGGTACTGTCTACCCAGAGTAAAGAGTTAATACTTTTGAAAGACTGTGTCTCGGTCATCCGTTTCTCAAACATCATGTAGTGCGAGAAATCCAACAAAGAAGATCGTGTCTTATGGGAAAAAGTGTGCAAACCTCTGCAAAGTGTATAAATTAATCATTGTTAGCCGTGTCCCCGGTTATGGACATCTTGAGTATCTCGTACTTGAATTTTCTATTTGATCTCATCACTCTATTAATAAATTTGTTGGGTTGATGATTATTAATTTGGGATTGAGTTGGAGGAACCTTCTCAATGTTTTCAACAAACTTTGTAGTTAAATAAAATATATTCCTTTGTTGTAGGGGAAAACTAGCTTTCTGCAAAGATAACCATAGAGCCTCCACCAACCATTTGCATATAGTTATAGTTGTTACTTGTTCATTGCTTTATAGTGTTATCTTGCCAGCATATTCCATGTGCTGACCTACACATGTGTAACATCCCAAAATTCTAAATTTTGGAATGTTATACATTAGATCATCATGCATATCTTATTTTCTTGCTTTTTGGTCGATCCTAGAAATTTCACGCAACTCAAGGACCTTCGAAGAGAGTTGGAGATTTCGTTATTTTCATATTTTAGTTTTCTCAAATTTGGAAAAGAGGATCATTTGATTTATTTATTTTATCTTCAATTATTTTTCCAATATCAAAAATATAAGAGAGGGAATAATATGACTTTCCCAAAATTGAGGAAAAATGAAGATTTAATAAATAGATCAATTTTGGTTTTGCCGGAGTTTTGTTTGCATTTTATTTGGATAGGGAAAAATGCGCGTTTTTGAAAATTGCATTTTAGGTCCGGAGTAAAGTTCATTTTGTTCGGCTCATTTTTAGGAGTCGGGGAAAATTTACTTTAGAATTTTTCGGAGTTCGTTTAGTTTCTTTTCCTTTTGTTTTCTGCGCGCGAAATCTGTTAAAAAAATCAGCAGCGCCAGCTGGGCCAAAGGCCCAAGCCAAGCTGCCGCCCCTGCGCTCCCAGGCGCCAGGCGCCGAGCGCCAGCGCTGCCAGGAGGCCGCCGCCGCCTCTCCCTGTTGCCGAATCCTTTTAGGATTCTAGGGCGCCCCTTGTCTCTTTTTCCTTGTTTCGTTATTCCTAGTCCTACTCCGTTTATTCTTTCCTATTCTTAGTCTATTTCCTATTTCTACTCTATTTCTTGTCCCCTACCCCAAGTCTCCTCTCCCCTCCCCAATATAAATACCCCAACACCCCCCTCTAAATCATCAAATCAAGCCCCCAAGCCCCAAGCCACGCCCCACCCCGCGCTCTACACCGCTGCCGCGCCACCCCACACCCGCGCCACCGCCGCACCTTGCCCACGCCACCGCCGCCCTACGCCACGCCGCCGGAGACCTCGCCGGAGGTTGCCCCGTGTCTCTTTTCCTCGGATCGTTTTCTTCTAATCGTTCCGATTCTTTTCTTCTCTTCTGATTCGTTTTCTAGATCGGTTTTTCATTTCGGTTTTCTTCTCCGAAACCCTAGATCGGATTCGTTTTCTTTTCCGATTTAGTTGCCTTTGGACCGTTCGCCGGACCGTTCGTCCTAACGAACGTGACCACCGGATTCTTCTAGGTTAACGAACGTCCGTTCATATAACCGTTCTTCTTTTCTTCTCGTCGGATTTATTCGGCGATCGCGATCTCAGATCCGATCTTTGTTCTAGTCTTTCTTCTCGCTCGTTTATCGGAATCAGGCGATTCAAGCGCATGGAGTTTCGTTTCGAAACCGCTGTTCCGTCTAATCAACTTAAACAAGTTTTTGCCCTGGTAAAATTTGACCTAGTTTCAACTTGCTAGAACCGAGTTGTTTTTCTTCCGCTGTTTGTTTTCCGTTTCTTTGTTCGGTTCGTTCTTTCTTTGCAACCGGAGTTCTTAAGTTGAACCTTCTGGTTCATTCTCTCGTTCGAGTTTTACTTGTGCATTAGATGAGTACTTATTGTGTGGTTACTATTGTTTGCTTACGATAGATTGACCGGAGTGTGACGAGTAGATCTATCACGAGTTTTGAGTGCGAATCGTCTTCATCAACATTGCAGGCAAGTTCACACTTTGATCATACCTTTTCTACAACCCAGTTTTATTGCATTAGATCAATCCTCACACATTGCATGATTAGGATCTAATTAAACTGTGGGATGGGAAGTAGATGAGGTAGTACCTATTACCTGTATTATTATGAAACCTTTGGGAGTTACTTCTACGTTTGCTTATTACGCCATGCTATGCTAGTAGACGTGGATTGGGTGAGTGATATCCATGACAGATGTGAGTTGATAATTTTAATGGTTTATCTAAGGTGGCAACTTAAACACACATCTGGGTGGATTGAGGCACCTGATGTCTATCAGGACTTGCCTGTTTTTTTTCCGGACCGCCACCCAGGCTCAAAGGGATCATAAGATCTTTCATGCTAGAAACTTCTGTGTGCAGCCACAAGCCATTATGGGCTCTGGCATAGTTGACTAAGTAGTGCGAACTCTTACGGGGTGGACTAGCAGATGTAGGGGTTGTAGGTGGTACGGTCTACCCCACATGTAAGGTGCTAGCGCTTCTGAAAGACTGTGTCTCGGTCATCCGTCTTCTCAAACACCATGTAGTGCGAGAAACCAAACGGAGGCAATCGAGTCTTGTGGGGAAAAGTGCGCAAACCTCTGCAGAGTGTACAAACTAATCATGATTAGCCGTGTCCCCGGTTATGGACAACTTGAGTATCTAGTACTTGAATATCATGTGAATCTCATCACGTTACTTCTAATTAATGTTGTTGGGTTTTAATTATTTTTAATTGGGATTGAGAATGCTGTCAACCATTCTCAATGTTTAACAACCACCATGATAGTTAAATAACCTTATTCCTTTGCAGTAGGGAAAAATTGGCTTTACGCAAAAAAACCTTATAACCATAGAGCTTTCCACCAGCCAAATATGCATATAGTGGTAGCCATTGTTCATCATTTTCTCTATGGTGTGAATTTGCCAGTACATTCAATGTACTGACGCGTTTCGGGCTGCAACATCTTATGTTGCAGGTTTCTTACGACGAGTAAGTAATACGTTAGGGTTACGATTTCTACACTCAACTTTGCCGTTGGTGTTGATGGGAATGCACAACCTTGTTGCTTCGGCTATTTGGATTGAGGTAATAGTATTTATGTTACTTTATACATGTGATTTACCTCTGTTATAAATCCTTCGAGTACTGTGTGTGTCAGCATACCAATCCAGGGATGACACGTAAGCACAGAGACTTGACCCATTCGGGTCGGGTCGCTACAAGATGGTATCAGAGCACATGTTGACTATAGAACGTGACCCTAGAAACTGGCAAGCCCATAGCAAAGATTTTTCTCTACAACTTTTCCTTTCAAAAAGATCTTTTACCTCTCTTCTCTTCTGAACTTATTCAAAAATTCCCTTTAGTGAGACCATACCCCTTTCCCCTTTTGACCATTCAAAGATTCGACGGATGAGACCACTCCAAGAAGTACAAGATATCGGACAACTGAGACCACTATGGAATGAAGGAGATTTTTACCATACATTATGATAATGGAAACTACAACTGTGAAGACTCTGAAGACAAGTAGAATTTGTAGGCTCTGAAGAATTCTCAGATTTGTATGACCTAGGAAGGCTACCCTTATGGAACTTGGCAGATTATGGAAGTTGTCAATCCCCGAGATCAAGGTGTATCAGAGAAAGACTGAAACAAGGAGTATGAGAACTTGAAGTTTTGTCAAAGAAACCCTAAGGCAGGAGATATCAACTATGGAGAGATAGCTCATGGAAATAACAAGAGCAGAAACACGGTTATCCGTGATGTCATCTCTCGCTGATGCTATTGTCACCGTGCTGAGTTAAGGATGCATTTCATCAGAATGGATTTGATGGAAGAAGGCTGACGGAGCACCTATCATAAGATGAAGTTTTAACCCTAGCCGGTGTATCACCAGGATCTGGAGTATTACATCAAGAAGTTTAAGGTGGAGCTCCAGGAAGTCGTAATAGACAAGGAAGCATTTCATGAAGAACTTAAGACCAGAAGTTGAAAGCAGCCAAGCTAGAGAAGTAAAACCTTGAGATACCGGAGATTTGTCAGGAACTGAAGGACAGTATGACCATGGCTCATGCCAAGGATGTTGAAACCTAGAAGTTTGGAATGCAATTCCAGAATATTCAAGGATGTCACGAGAGACTTCGCGTCAACAGAGTTGATCTGGCAAAAGAACTTGAGAAGGACAAGCATGATTGGAAGAAGCCATTGGAGGCTTGAACAAGGCTTGAAGAGTTTGGAGACGTTGAAGAGTTATTGACCTTTAGAAGACCAAACCCCTATTATATACCTACGTTAGATGTGACGTTTGTGAGCTGTCAATTGTTTGTTGTTTTTTTCGACAGCCACAACAAAAATCTGTCTTTTCAAAACTGTTGTTTGCATTGTGTGTATCCCTCTTGATCTCTCTTATCTCACCCCAAACCCATGGACCCAATAGATGATGAATGGAGATGAGCTTGTATTTTCTGGACCGATGAGTCAATTGGAGACAGACCGATGGATTCAGAACATGGAGGATCATATGGAGAACAACCCTATAGTCGGAAAGGATATGGCCCAGTATGCTCTTCAATGTTTTGAAAGAGGTGCTGCTACTTGGTGGAGGATGTACCAAACCATCAATGGATGGCAAGGAGTAACCACTTGGAAAGAATTTAAGTTGACTTTGCTAAAGTCTCAGTTTGTGTCCCAAAGGTTGAAACCTTATGGAAAGGATATGAAGAAACCTTGTGCATGCCAGATTTGTGGAGAAATAGGACACAACCATAAAGAACACAAGGATGAATGCCCTAATTGTGAAGGAAGTCACCCAGCTGAAGAATGCCCAACTAGGCAGATCACTTGTTTCTTGTGTGAAGGGACTACCCACTATCCTGCTCAGTGTCACATTTACCCCTTGGTACAAAGAACCATCCAGCAGAAGGAAGAAGCAATGAAAGGAGCTCTTATGGAAAGTTTAGAAGAACCTGTGATGAAGAAAGAGGTGGATGACACACCCAAAGAAGAACCAATTAAACCCTGCACCAAGTCTTGCTATTCATGTGGAGAAGAAGGACACATCTCCCAGAATTGTATGAATGGGAATCTAGTAGAATTCCCGACTGAGGAAGTAGAGTATGACCCACAGGAAATAGAAGCCCTGATTGGAATGGAAAAGTCCAGAAAGAGAAGTAGATTGGATTCCGGGAAGGATCTGAGTCATGTCATCTGTTATGGGTGCAAGGAGTCAGGGCACTACCTCAACAAATGCCCAAAAAGGAAACCTCGATACTTGTCAGAAGTAATATGTTTTAGTTGTAATAAAGCAGGGCACTTTGCCAGAGATTGTCCGAAGGAGAAGGAGACTTGTGATAAGTAGTTGAGTTTGTAACAGAAGAAGTATAGTCGTAGTAGTGAGGACATTTTTCCTTTATATTGAGGTGTTGAGTTGAGGCATGTAATGGAAAAATAGGAGATTCTAATAATTTGAGAATCAATAAAGTTAGCAGTGTTGGTACTGATTTGGATTTTATGAGTTACTCTATGAGGAAAGATGTTGATCATTTTTGAGGATATGAGAAATATGGTCTATAAAATATTGGAGCATTTTAAGGGTGGTAGTACCCTGTAATGGACTTCGAACAAAATGAATACGAGTTTTGTCTCGATATCTGTGATACCCCAAGAGTATGTTGGATGAAGTTGGAGACCGTTAGTTGTTTGGACCAAATGTGATCAAAGGAGTCGGAAGAGAATGTTAAGTTGATTCGAGATAGACTGAAGGTAGCTCAGTCCAGGCAGAAGAGTTATGTAGACTCACAAACTCAAGGAGGTAGTCTATGATATTGGAGACAAAGCATGTCTTCATGTGTTTCCTCTGCGAGGAGTTAAACGATTTGGAGTTAAGGTAAAGATAGCCCCAAGATTTGTAGGACCATATCGAGTTTTGGAGCGTATGAGAGAAGTGGCCTACAAGTTGGAGTTACCCGAAGGATTGTCAGGAGTTCAAGATGTGTTTCACATTTCCCTGTTGAAGAAGTGCCATGCAGAGATGGCCAATATTCCTCTATAAGGATGCTTGACCGCGGAAAGGATAATGATGTTCCACGAAGTGGAATACGGACTTCATAAGTATAAGTTTTTACCTCGGTATGAGGGATATCCCACGAGGATGAAGAGACGAAGTACTATTGGATATAAAGGAGGTATGATGTTGGAAATATGGATCAATGGAAAACTCCATGATGAGTCTGAGTAAACATGTCCTAGTTGGGAGCCAATAGAAGGAAGGAAGACAGTACAATTGGATGGATTTAAGTATACTGGGAAAGCTGGAAGTTGGATGTTGGATTAGAGATCCGCTGCCCCGATGAAGAGTTCAAGGTTTGCAAGTGATGAGATGGGCCATAACCCACAGGCCCCAGGACTTGCCAAGAAGCAAGCACACTCTTGCTGAAGGAAAAACCCTGGAAGAGGATATGCCCTTATCAATAGACGATCCTATAGGAGTAACGCAAAACCTGAGAGTTGTGAAGGAACGATAGATGGTTGTTTGACTTGCAGAATCTATGGATATATTCGAACCTGGTTCGTTGACAAGAGAAATTCTGCAATGCTTGTGAGGATGACCGAGTGTTAGAATGCGAGATTCGCTAAATCGTATACAAGGTAATGATTTGGGTGCGGGATGGATTGATCACCATACCGACTTACTCTTATTATTCGCCTTGCTATATGGGATGGTAAATCTGAGTGACTTGCCTATAGTAGAGAGACGATGATATTAAACCTTGTTAAACCTTAGAATGGTATACGTAATTTTCCCTTGTACACGGCAGTTGTTGCCAACCGTAGGTTATACGGTGAGGATCACCCAGACCCATTTCCTGCAGGAGAAACCATAAATTGTTGACCACCATGAGGTATCGATAGTTTCTTAGTAATGGCGCCAGACCTGCCAGCTAAGAAGACCCAATCTCGGAATAACCTTACCAGGATGAAAGTACAGAAGAATTGAGGAAAAGGTTATGCCACTACCGGAAGAGCCCGGATAAGGAATTATCCTGAAGATCTAAGAAGACCGACACTGTTAACAATATGGATGAAGTATATGAGTTTCGATGGAACAGTAACCATGCTTCTAAGGGTGGTAGCACCCCAGACCCCTATGATGATCAATGGATTTTGAGGAGACCCCCAAACCCTAACCTTTTCTTGCTAGCCTCTCCGAATCTCGAGGACGAGATTCATTTTAAGGGTGGTAGGTTTGTAACATCCCAAAATTTTAAATTTTGGAATGTTATACATTAGATCATCATGCATATCTTATTTTCTTGCTTTTTGGTCGATCCTAGAAATTTCACGCAACTCAAGGACCTTCGGAGAGAGTTGGAGATTTCGTTATTTTCATATTTGAGTTTTCTCAAATTTTGAAAAGAGGATCATTTGATTTATTTATTTTATCTTCAATTATTTTTCCAATATCAAAAATATAAGAGAGGGAATAATATGACTTTCCCAAAATTGAGGAAAAATGAAGATTTAATAAATAGATCAATTTTGCTTTTGCCGGAGTTTTGTTTGAACTTTATTTGGATAGGGAAAAATGCGCGTTTTCGAAAATTGCATTTTAGGTCCGGAGTAAAGTTCATTATGTTCGGCTCATTTTTAGGAGTCGGGGAAAATTTACTTTAGAATTTTTCGGAGTTCGTTTAGTTTCTTTTTCTTTTGTTTTCTGCGTGCGAAATCTGTTAAAAAAAATCAGCAGCGCCAGCTGGGCCAAAGGCCCAAGCCAAGCCGCCGCCCCTACGCTCCCAGGCGCCAGGCGCCGAGCGCCAGCGCTGCCAGGAGGCCGCCGCGGCCTCTCCCTGTTGCCGAATCCTTTTAGGATTCTAGGGCGCCCCCTTGTCTCTTTTTCCTTGTTTCGTTATTCCTAGTCCTACTCCGTTTATTCTTTCCTATTCTTAGTATATTTCCTATTCCTACTCTATTTCTTGTCCCCTACCCCAAGTCTCCTCTCCCCTCCCCAATATAAATACCCCAACACCCCCCTCTAAATCATCAAATCAAGCCCCCAAGCCCCAAGCCACGCCCCACCCCGCGCTCTACACCGCTGCCGCGCCACCCCACACCCGCGCCACCGCCGCACCTTGCCCACGCCACCGCCGCCCTACGCCACGCCGCCGGAGACCTCGCCGGAGGTTGCCCCGCGTCTCTTTTCCTCGGATCGTTTTCTTCTAATCGTTCCGATTCTTTTCTTCTCTTCTGATTCGTTTTCTAGATCGGTTTTTCGTTTCGGTTTTCTTCTCCGAAACCCTAGATCGGATTCGTTTTCTTTTCCGATTTAGTTGCCTTTGGACTGTTCGCCGGACCATTCGTCCTAACGAACGTGACCACCGGATTCTTCTAGGTTAACGAACGTCCGTTCGTATAACCGTTCTTCTTTTTCTTCTCGTCGGATTTATTCCGCGATCGCGATCTCAGATCTGATCTTCGTTCTAGTCTTTCTTCTCACTCGTTTATCGGAATCAGGCGATTCAAGCGCCTGGAGTTTCGTTTCGAAACCGCCGTTCCGTCTAATCAACTTAAACAAGTTTTTGCCCTGGTAAAATTTGACCTAGTTTCAACTTGCTAGAACCGAGTTGTTTTCCTTCCGCCGTTTGTTTTCCGTTTCTTTGTTCGGTTCGTTCTTTCTTTGCAACCGGAGTTCTTAAGTTGAACCTTCTGGTTCGTTCTCTCGTTCGAGTTTTACTTGTGCATTAGATGAGTACTTATTGTGTGGTTACTATTGTTTGCTTACGATAGATTGACCGGAGTGTGACGAGTAGATCTATCACGAGTTTTGAGTGCGAATCATATTCATCAACATTGCAGGCAAGTTCACACTTTGATCATACCTTTTCTACAACCCAGTTTTATTGCATTAGATCAATCCTCACACATTGCATGATTAGGATCTAATTAAACTGTGGGATGGGAAGTAGATGAGGTAGTACCTATTACCTGTATTATTATGAAACCTTTGGGAGTTACTTCTACGTTTTCTTATTACGCCATGCTATGCTAGTAGACGTGGATTGGGTGAGTGATATCCATGACAGATGTGAGTTGATAATTTTAATGGTTTATCTAAGGTGGCAACTTAAACACACATCTGGGTGGATTGAGGCACCTGATGTCTATCAGGACTTGCCTGTTTTTTTGGACCGCCACCCAGGCTCAAAGGGATCATAAGATCTTTCATGCTAGAAACTTCCGTGTGCAGCCACAAGCCATTATGGGCTCTGGCATAGTTGACTAAGTAGTGCGAACTCTTACGGGGTGGACTAGCAGATGTAGGGGTTGTAGGTGGTACGGTCTACCCCACATGTAAGGTGCTAGCACTTCTGAAAGACTGTGTCTCGGTCATCCGTCTTCTCAAACACCATGTAGTGCGAGAAACCAAATGGAGGCGATCGAGTCTTGTGTGGAAAAGTGCGCAAACCTCTGCAGAGTGTACAAACTAATCATGATTAGCCGTGTCCCTGGTTATGGACAACTTGAGTATCTAGTACTTGAATATCATGTGAATCTCATCACGTTACTTCTAATTAATGTTGTTGGGTTTTAATTATTTTTAATTGGGATTGAGAATGCTGTCAACCATTCTCAATGTTTAACAACCACCATGATAGTTAAATAACCTTATTCCTTTGCAGTAGGGAAAAATTGGCTTTACACAAAAAAACCTTATAACCATAGAGCTTTCCACCAGCCAAATATGCATATAGTGGTAGCCATTGTTCATCATTTTCTCTATGGTGTGAATTTGCCAGTACATTCAATGTACTGACCCGTTTCGGGCTGCAACGTCTTATGTTGCAGGTTTCTTACGACGAGTAAGTAATACGTTAGGGTTACGATTTCTACACTCAACTTTGTCGTTGGTGTTGATGGGAATCCACAACCTTGTTGCTTCCGCTATTTGGATTGAGGTAATAGTATTTACGTTACTTTATACATGTGATTTACCTCTGTTATAAATCCTTCGAGTACTGTGTGTGTCAGCATACCGATCCAGGGATGACACGTAAGCACAGAGACTTGACCCATTCGGGTCGGGTCGCTACAACAGGCTGCAACGTTTTATGTTGCAGAGTTTTCAGACGAAGAGTAAGGTGCGCTAGGTCGTTGTCATGCACTCAGCTATGCTGTTGGAGTTCATGGACTCATTTTACCTTCGAAGCTTTCGCTGTTATCTTCATTACATGGCCTTCAGCCATATTATTGAAATAAGTACTCTCTTTTGAGATATTCGATGTAATAAGTGTGTGATTGAACTCTGTTATAAATCCTTCAAGTACTATGTGTGTCAGCATTACCGATCCAGGGATGACACTTATACACAGAGATTTGACCGTCTGAGGTCAGATCGCTACATGCATCTAGTGTATTAAGTTCATGGAGAAACGGAATAATGCAATAAGAATGATGACATGATGTAGACAAGATCTATTTATGTAGAAATAGACCCCATCGGTTTATCCTTAGTAGCAACGATACATACGTGTCGGTTCCCCTTCTGTCACTGGGATCAAGCATCATAAGATCGAGCCCACTACAAAGCACCTCTTCTCATTCCAAGATAAATAGATCAAGTTGGCCAAACAAAACCCAAATATCGGAGAAGAAATATGAGGCTATAAGCAATCATGCATATAAGAGATCAAAGAAATTCAAATAACTTTCATGGATAAAAAAGATAGATCTGATCATAAACTCAAAGTTCATTGTATCCCAACAAACACACCGCAAAAGAGTTACATCATATGGATCTCCAAGAGACCATTGTATTGAGAATCAAACGCGAGAGAGGAATCCATCTAGCTACTAACTACGGACCCGAAGGTCTACAAAGAACTACTCACGCATCATCGGAGAGGCACCAATGGAAGTGGTGAACCCCTCCGTGATTGTGTCTAGATTGGATCTGGTGGTTCTTGACTCTGCGGCGGCTAGAATTGATTTTCGCCGACTCCCCTAGGGTTTCTAGAATATTGGGGTATTTATAGAGTAAAGAGGTGGTCTGGGGGCACCCGAGGTGGGCACAACCCACCAGGGCGCGTTGTGCTCCCCTCAGAGCAGCCCCCAGGTGCTTCTTCGGCCCATTGGTTGTCTTCTGGTCCAAAAAAATCCACAAAAAATTTTGCTGCGTTTGGACTCCGTTTGGTATTGATTATCTACAATGTAAAAAACATGCAAAAAAATAGCAACAGGAACTTGGCACTATTTCAATAGGTTAGTACCAAAAAATGATATAAAATGACTATAAAACATCAAAGATTGATAATATAACAGCATGGAACAATAAAAAATTATTGATACATTGGAGACGTATGAGCATCCCCAAGCTTAATTCCTGCTCGTCCTCGAGTAGGTAAATGGTAAAAACGGAATTTTTGATGTGGAATGCTGCCTAACATGTCATCTCATATTATTTTCTTTATGGCATGGACATTTGGACTTTTATATTATTCAAAGCAATAGTCTAGTTTTGACATGATATCTTAAATACTCAAGCATATCAACAAGCAACCATGTCTTTCAAAATATTAACGCTAAAATAAGCTATCCCTAGCCCATCATGCTCAATCAGTGATCCATTCATGAAACACACTCGCATATTAACTACACCCAATGCTCAAGTACGATCATAGTGCCCCCTAGTTGGTGCTTTATAAGAGAAGATGGAGACTCAAATTCAAAAATAAAAATTGCATAAAGTAAATGAAAGTCCCTTCGTAGAGGGAAGTAGGGATTTGTAGAGGTGCTAGAGCTCAAAGCGAAAATTGAGAGATAAAAACATTTTGAGAGGTGTGCCTTTCCCATTAGCGAAAATGACTTAGAGTTCCCAACACTTTCTATTCTAGATATATCATAGGCGGTTCCCAAACAAAAAAATAAAGTGTATTCCTTTTTCCACAATACTTTCACTTTCCATGGCTAACCGTATCCACGGGTGCCTTCCATACCAACACTTTCCAAGGAATTTATTATTTGACAACATAAAGTAAGTTCATTTTTCATTTCAGGACTGGGCATCCCTAATACCTTTGCCTTACTCTCGTGCAATGACAAGTGAATAAACACTCATCGTGAGAATAACACATCTAGCATGGAAAATATTAGCCACCCCTCACCGCCTCGCGAGCGGTACGAGCACACAAAAGAGAAATTTATTTTGAATATTAGAGATGGCACATACAAATTTGCTTAGAACGGCAAAAGAATACCGCATATAGGTAGATATAGTGGACTCATGTGGCAAAACTGGTTTAAAGGATTTTGGATGCACAAGTAGTGATCATACCTAGTGCAAAATGAAGGTTAGCAAATGATTGGAAGCGACCAATGAAGAAACGAATAATCTTGTAAGCGAGCATTAAGCATAATTAACACCGAATAATGCACCACACGTAGGATATAATTTCATTGCATAACTATTGACTTTCGTGCTTTCATAGGGAATCACAAACCTTAACACCAATATTCTTACTAAAGCATAATTACTCATCAAGATGACTCACATATCACATCATCATATCTCAAAACTATTAATAAGAATCAAGTTTATTTTGTCCAATGATCTTCATGAAAGTTTTTATTATATCCTCCTTGGATATATATCACTTTGGAACTAATTTTCATGTCTTTCTTTTGATAAGCTCAAACAGATATAAGTGAAGATCATGAGCATAATATTTCTTTCTCTCAAAATAATTTAAGTGAAGCAAGAGAGAATTTCTTAAAAAATTTACTAACTCTCAAATAAATCTAAGTGAAGCAAGAGAGCATTTCTTCAAAAATACATAAGCACACCGTGCTCAAAAAGATATAAGTGAAGCACTAGAGCAAACCCGTAGCTCATAAAAATTTAAGTGAAGCATCGAGAGCAATTCTAACAAGTCATGGCATAATTTTGGCTCTCTCAAATAGGTGTGTCCAGCAAGGGATCATAACTGTGAGAACCCGAAATTAACTTCCAGACCCTCCTGTGTATATTTTTCAACCCCAGGATCATTGTTGACAACACAGCGAAATGATATCATTGCACAATAAATAAAAGGTACTACAATTTTAAATATATCTTTCCCCAAGGCATACCTAGATAAATGTCTCATGCCACTTATTACATTCGGAAAAACAGTGGAAAGTACAATGCGTAGCGACTCCATCTCAGCCACAGGCAGTCGATGTAGTCCACGTGACCTCAATCATACGGATCGCCATAGTTGTTGTAGTCATCACCTTCGTCTTCATGGAACTCTGTTTTCAACAAAATTCTTGCCTTGAGTACATTACGTACTCAACATGCCTCCCTCGGGGAAGGACCCAATAGCTACATGTGGCTTCAAAGGAAGGTTGTATGACTCATTTGTGTAAAGCTAATTTTGTTTGAAATAGCATAGTAGTTGGATAAAAGTAGTTTTAGATGAAAACATGTTTTATGTCCAAAATAACTTTCATCAAAGTGAGGATCCTCGATCAACTCATATTCTTCAAAGGTTCCAAGAATAGGGGCAAAGAGGGAATAAGCAAGATAGGTCCCATATGTCAAGAAAGATTCATGTGTTGTCCATGACCGTGATACGGCTATTCGAATAGTTTTACACTCTGAAGAGGTTGTACACTTTATCCACACGACACAATCCCGACTTGTTGCCACTAGCCGTCGCTAGCGTAGTACACCATTTGGTATACCAACAGGGAGATTGTGACGAGGTCTTTGGACTAGATCCGCCAAAGATGTGACATGCCCACCGGGTCTGGCGCACAAAACTGAGAGTATGTCCTCAAACCACCCCCCATCTGTGCCAAGGATACTCCTCGCAAGGCAGCTATCCCATCTGCGGTACGGCGACATACAGCTGTCGCCCGCGCCAGTATTCACATGGTAAGTTTCACCTATAGTAGAGAGAGTAGAGGAGATCAAAAAGGGCCAACCGACCTAGCTCATCGGTAAGTTTCAACTGTCAATGACTTAGAGGTCATTCAAAAAAGCACCTATAGGGTAATAAGCATGGCTAAGCATTTCTACTCTACAAGAATACTATTATTCTACTCAGGTGTCAAGTGAATAGGTGACAAGCGGATCAAGGTAATGTGTCAATCGACACGCTAGCTTCGAGAATTAAAATAACATGCATATAGTAACCATAAAACACAATGCAATTTTGCAAAACATAGGATAAGTATGATCAAAGAAGGAGGCATGACTTCGTTGTTGAGTCCTTCTTCTGTAACTTGGTTCTGTCCATATCCCACATCGTCGTCACTCCCTACTCATCATAACGATACCAAATGGAAAACAAATAAATACCAAAACAATAGTAAATCCAAATAACATCCAAAACAAATCAAGAGTGGATGGATAACAGGATATTGATCAAGATGGAGATTCCAAAATGAAGTAGCAAGATAGGAAGGTAAGAGATATGATTCAACGAAGGGAAATTGGTTAGGTTGACACGGCTAAGGAAGACTTGGCGATCAAGACTAACGTTCTAATATGAATTATGCGATTAAACACTAGTAGTGCCCACTACACATCTTGAAAAACTATATAGGAAACTACTATATAACAAACACAATGGCATCAACCCACATGAAAAGGAAGCGCCTTATGTATTTAACAACACAATCACAGCATTGCATGATAAAGGTGAAAGTTAACCACAAATAAATATTTAGATGGAATCTAAATATCTATAATGGTCAATAGCAGTAAAAACATATACATCAACTACATAATGATTCGAAAGCAAGTGTTCCATAAAAAAAACAATAAACATTACAAACCATAGTACTTAAGGAATGAAACAACATACAACACATGAATTGACTTGGATATAGATTCTATCCTAAAGCAAAACTAAAGTAAAATGAGATCAACTTCATTATATCAAACCAATACTATGGCCACACAATTAAACAATAGGACACATATTACACAAGGTATGTGAATGATAAGTTATAAATATGTCTTGACTAATAACACAAGCATAAAACATATAAGTGACCCTGGCAAGATACTAAACTGGGAGATGGTCTTAATAATAAAGAAGAACTAATACCAATGACCACCGACAACAATATTATAACCACATGCTTGCAATAATAAAGCACGATACACACACTGAGTGTATCATCAAAGCATAACTCTACATACATGACATATGACTCGTCCTAAGCATAAGAGTCATATCAACAAGTATTAAAACACTCCTAAGGCCAAGATGTAACGAAGTTAAACATCTACAAGGAAGAACTAAACTAGGCAACTATAACACTTAGAACTTCATAAGACTTGAAAGATCACTTGCATGACGATGGCTAGACATACAACAATGCAACAACTAGATATAATAGATATGACAAAGGACATGCACACAACAAATGCAGTAGTAAGATAAACCCGATATGATGCTAAGCATGGGTGATCATCACACGAGATCCCAAAATATGCTACCAATAGAGTACAACTCATAACTATGAGATAACTTAGTTAGTATCAACTAACATGACTATCAAGAATGGCATTAGCACACAACACTATCATGTTAGTTGTGACTTATAAGCAAAAAGGAAAAGCATACTAAGCAAGTACACATCTAGGTCATGGCATCAATCACATCAAACAATGTGCTATACTAGCAATAACATGAAGACGTGTATTTCTACCTAGTACAAATTAGACTTTCTAATACATAACTGGACAACCTAGGCATCATAGAACACACGGGTTGTTACACACATGTTATGTAATCTATTTATACAATCCCAACAACATGGCATAGTATTGGTAAAGCAAGAAGTTGCTCAATAAAAGAATGCACAAGATCAACAAACTACTATAACATAAATCAAGGCTAACCAAATGTGTAGTCATACAATACAAACTAGAAATGATATAGTACATGGTACACATACAACCAAGCATGCATTCTACTATAAGCAATTGCTAACACGGCATGGTAAGAAACTAATATAAATAAACACTCATGATAATTATCAATATGCAATAAACTAGTTATTCCATCAGAATGATTCTATATAGCAATACAAATATGAATGACATAAAGCATCCAACCATGAAATCATGGATAACAACATCTAGAAAGAAGAGGAACAACTTGGGAATTATATTATAAGCAACAAACTATAATGCACTCATTTCCAAACAACAATGTAATATATTTGACATCTAGCATAAAGAAAACTATGCAAAACACCTACAAATGATGCCTAATAACTATCAGAGGCATGCCATGATTTCAAACCAATAAAACGAACATGCGACATGGATGGAAATGAATATGTAAACCATATCTAAGATATCACCATGCTAAACAAAATTAAATAATCAAGATATGAAGTATTTCATGATTCGATAAACAAAGCTTAGCTTAGAATAATCTTACAAAATTATAAACATGTTGAACGTTCACCAAATATTGTACGCATGCATAAGAAAGGACACCATGACACATAAAACAATATCAACATGAGACAACACATATAACTATATTTAGTAACTCAAACAAAATCTAACAAAACACTAAACATGAGAATGATTCCTAAAAATAGTGCACATGCATAAAAATAATTATATGTGGTCAAAAAAATTATCGAGCCAAAACAATTTTAACAAGAGTAAAATAAATCTAACAAATAACATGACACACAAATTAAGAGATATCTAGCATACACTCATAAGAATATCAAGAACACATGAAAATAACATACTAGCATAGAAGTTAACCATACTCGAAAGACCGTTGAATTCTAAAAAACAAGTATGATTATATCTATTCTACCATTCACAAGATAGAACCAACAATCTAACTCCGCCACTGAGTTTCTACATCCACAAGATACATTTCATATGTTGACCACAAGATCATTCGATGGACAGAAAATAAAAAGACAAGTCGATGCCATCAAATCGAATTCGGTTTTGGACACATGCGGCCAACGACATAGATAGGTTGAATCATGATGTCTAAGGGATACACTAGGTGATGACAAGTACGCGTGCAAAAGGAATTTGATAGAACCTCACCAAATTTGACGGAACGGTGTGATGAACTGGATGAACAGTGTAGACGGACATGTGAAATTCTTCGCGTGTGATCGATGGAATACATTCCTTCTTCTCTGAATGGAGCTGCGGCATGGAGGAGTATCATCTGGCGCAAGGATTTGGATGGGGATGGCCTCCTTCATCGGGGTCGAACACCAGTGTCCATGGAGCACCGTTTCTTTGAAGAGTGTTCTGGAGAGAACAAGGAAGGGAGAGGCAGGAGTTTTTGTGGGGGTGGAAGAGGAGGTGGAGGCGCACAATAAGGAGGGACTGCAATTTTGGGAACTTATGGGATTTATGGGAAAGAGGGAGGGCTATTTCTCTTTCTGTATGTTTCTTTTGTGTGTGTGTGGAGGTAGCATAAAGAAGGAAGAGGAAGGAGAAGAGGTGCTGGTTGGGAGAGAAAGGAAGTGAAGAGAAATAGGCAGGGAGGAGGAATTAAAGGAAGGGCATTAGTTAACATGCGTGGTGGCTGTTGAGGTTTCCTCTTCGGTTAGTTGTTGAAGTGAACATACAGGAAGCAGAGGAGGTGCTAGCTAGGACAGCTGGGTGTTGGCCCACTTCAGCAAGGCCCAAGTGGGAGAGAAGGAAAAAAATAGAAGTTAGCCTTTGGCTCATTCCTGTTCGAGAGAACAGGGAATAGAAAAAAATATAGATGTTGTAGAATGGGCTTATGAAATTTGGCCTAGAGTTTAGCAGATGGAAAAGAATGACTTCTCTTTTTGGAAAATATAGAGAACTAATAGAAGCTGAAACAAATATCAAACAATCCAAGAAATCCACGAAAATGCAGACTCACATGTTTAAATGTGTTGAAGACAAAAGATAGAACCCAACTAGAAGAAAAGAACAAAACTCAAATTTAATTTAAGTTCATATTAGGTCAAATTAAATCCTCCAAATTATAAAAGTCCAATATAAGCTTTGTTAACAAATAAAACAAATGAAATTTTCTTGCCCTGATTTTTGGAAAACTTTTTTTTCTTAAACATTCCGAGAATAGGGATGTTACAGATCTACCCCCTTAAAAGGAATCTCGTCCCCAAGATTCAGGCCGACTAAAGAGAATGGGTTTGGTTTAGCTTCAGCTTCGATGCAATTTCTCCACAGGTCCTTATGCATCCATGGTCAATTCTAAACTTCGTGATCGACAACTTTGAGGTCTTGGATGTAGATACTTCTCTTGTTTGTACTATCCTTAGCTTGCTCAAGCCTTGGAAACAACCATTTGATCTTCACGATGGTAACCACGTAGCCTCTAGGAGTGGATGAGCATTCTTCGGTCTTGACCTTCTTCTTTTGGTCAAGCTTCGGTGCTGCCGGACACATTGATTCTTCCTTCAGGTTGAACTTATAGTACATGTATTGAAAATCTTCAAATCTTTGTCTTCTTTGCGAATGAAGATCTTCAATTATTCAATCTCGCCGAATCACCATCTACTACCCCCTTAAAAGAGGTTTCCCCTAGGGTTCACATCGATAATAGACCTCTAAGCATGCCGTTGCAACTTCTTTCCTCTCAAATTGTCCTCCGGTGTTTATAGAGAAGAGGGAAAGAGCATAAGACGAGTAAATAATCCTACAGAAGTTGGAGGTACCCCGAAAGATAAACAAAAGATAACACCCAGATAATCGTGAAGCTATCCAATAAAACTCAAAAGCAACTCATTTTTGCAAATAGGGTTTTAGTATGACTGCATAGGAAAAAGGCAGAAGAAATATACGCAGACAATACTCACACAAGAAAGGTTTTGCGTCTACAAGCTACGAGTTCTATCACTACAAGGGTGCTAACCAACCCATCCCTATAAGGCAAGTCACATCATAACTTGGTGCGGATCTTCAACGTTAACATTTGAAGCATGATCGGCCGTTGTTGAACACTTGACGTCTCGAGGTGTCATCTCTTGGCAAAATGTTGCTACTCAGATCTTCAGGGGTTGAAGTTATCTTGAAACTCTTGGCGCATCTTCTGACACTTCTGACTTTTAAACGTTATGGGTAAGGGGAAGGGTTTCACAACTATGAAGAAGAAGGTAAGAAAGTAGAGTTTAAACCTTATTTGAATAAGATAAGGCAAGAAGAGCAATAGCAAAGAAGAAGACTACGAGAATGATCTTTTACAATATAGTTTTCTTATGGAAATAGTCCTAAGGCTTTCCATTTCTAACTAAGGCCACGTGGCTAGGTCGACATCTGCTCTAATACCACTTCTGTGAGAACCCGGAATTAACTTCCAGACCCTCCTGTGTATATTTGTTAACCCCGGGATCATTGTTGACAACACAGCGAAATGATATCATTGCATAATACATAAAATGTATTACAATTTTAAATATATCTTTCCGCAAGGCATACCTAGATAAATGTCTCATGACACTTATTACATTCGGAAAAACAGCGGAAAGTACAATGCATAGCGACTCCATCTCAGCCACAGACAGTCGATGTAGTCCACGTGACCTCACTCATACGGATCGCCATAGTTGTTGTAGTCATCACCTTCGTCTTTATGGAACTCTGTTGTCAACAAAATTATTCCCATGAGTACATTACGTACTCAACATGCCTCCCTCGGGGAAGGACCTAATAGCTACATGTGGCTTCAAAGGAAGGTTGTATGACTCATTTGCGTAAAGCTAATTTTGTTTGAAATAGCATAGTAGTTGGATAAAAGTAGTTTTATATGAAAACATGTTTTATCTCCAGAATAACTTTCATCAAAGTGAGGATCCTCGATCAACTCACACTCTTCATAGGTTCCAAGAATAGGGGCAAAGAGGGATAAGCAAGATAGGTCCCGTATGTCAAGAAAGATTCATGTGTTGTCCATGACCGTGGATATGGCTATTCGAATAGTTTTACACTCTGCAGAGGTTGTACACTTTACCCACATGACACAATCCCAACTTGTTGCCACTAGCCATCGCTAGCGTAGTACACCATTTGGTATACATGAAGGGAGATTGTGACGAGGTCTTTGGACTAGATCACCCAAAGATGTGACATGCCCACCGGTTCTGGCGCACGGAACTGAGAGTATGTCCTCAAACTGGCCCCCCCATCTGTGCCGAGGATACTCCTCGCAAGGCAGCTATCCCATCTGCGGTACGGCGACATCGACACCTAAGGCTGACTAGCTTACTTGACCAAGCCATTGCCCATATAGCATGTGGCTGTACTGTTATCACAATCTTCAAATCCAAGACTTATTACGCCTCATGTGGCATGAACGACTGATTGCCCCCTTCAACTTATGAAGGACAGCCAATCGCTCCATCAATCCTTGATTCAGCTGTCGTCCGCGCCCGTATTCAGATGGTAAGTTTCACCCAGAGTAGAGAGAGTAGTGGAGGTCAACATGGGCCTACCGACCTAGCTCAACGGTAAGTTTCAACTGTCAATGACTCAGAGGTCATTCAACAAAGCACCTATAGGGTAATAAGCATGGCTAAGCATTTCTACTCTACAAGAATACTATAATTCTACTCAGGTGTCAAGTGAATAGGTGACAAGCGGATCAAGGTAATGTGTCAATCAACACGCTAGCTACAAGAATTAAAATAACATGCATATAGTAACCATAAAACACAATGCAATTTTGTAAAACATGGGATAAGTATGATCAAAGAAGGAGGCATGCCTTCGTTGTTGAGTCATTCTTCTGTAACTTGGTTCTGTCCATATCCCACATCATCGTCACTCCCTACTCATCGTAACGATACCAAATGGAAAAAAAATAAATACCAAAACAATAGTAAATCCAAATAACATCCAAAACAAATTAAGAGTGGGTGGATAATAGGATATTGGCCCAGATGGAGATTCCAAAATGAAGTAGCAAGATAGGAAGGTAAGAGATATGATTCAACGAAGGAAATTGGTTAGGTTGACATGGCTAAGGAAGACTTGGCGATCAAGACTAACGTTCTAATATGAATTATGCAATTAAACACTAGTAGTGCCCACTAGACATCTTGACAAACTATATAGGAAACTACTATATAACAAACACAATGGCATCAACACACATGAAAAGGAAACGCCTTATGTATTTAACTACAAATCACAACATTGCATGATAAAGGTGAAAGTTAACCACAAATAAATATTTAGAAGGAATCTAAATATCTATAATGGTCAATACCAGTAAAAACATATACATCAACTACATAATAATTCGAAATCAAGTGTTCCACAAAACAAACAACCAACATTACAAACCATAGTACTTAAGGAATGAAACAACATACAACACATGAATTGACTTGGATATAGATTCTATCCTAAAGCAAAACTAAAGTAAAATGAGATCAACTTCATTATATCAAACCAATACTATGGCCACACAATTAAACAACAGGACACATATTACACAAGGTATGTGAATGATAAGTTATAAATATGTCTTGACTAATAACACAAGCATCAAACATATAAGTGACCCTGGTAAGATACTAAACTGGGAGATGGTCTTAACAATAAAGAACAACTAATACTAATGACCACCGACAACAATATTATCACCACATGCTTGCAATAATAAAGCATGATACACACACTGAGTGTGTCCTCAAAGCATAACTCTACTGACATGACATATGACTCTTCCTAGGCATAAGAGTCATATCAACAAGTATTAAAACACTCCTAAGGCCAAGATGTAACGAACTTAAACATCTACAAGGAAGAACTAAACTAGGCAACTATAACACTTAGAACTTCATAAGACTTGAAAGATCACTTGCATGACGATGGATCGACATACAACAATGCAACAACTAGATATAATAGATATGACAAAGGACACGCACACAACAAATGCAATAGTAAGATAAACCCAATATGATGCTAAGCATGGGTGATCATCACACGAGATCTGTCATGGAATTGTCACGACAGATGTCCTAGCAAAAGGACTTAGTCGTAGGGCCATCGCAACCAGGAAGCTTAAAGGGGTTAATCGGGACAAGGGACACGAGAGGTTTATACTAGTTCAGCCCCTTACGATGAAGGTAAAATCCTACATCTAGTTATGTTAGAATTGCTGGGGTTTCGATCACCAAGAGGCTAATCCATCGGCTTAGTTATCGATCTCTTGTTTCTTGCCCTAAGCCGCCATCGGGTTGTCCCCTTATATATATGGGTTGACGCTTGGTGGCCTACGGAGTCCCGGTCGGCTCATAAAGTGTGTCCGGCTCGGTGACTTCTTTTATATGCCTTTCCTTACAAGTCTTTCCTTACATACGGTGGTTTACAATATTGGGCCTTAAGCCGCCTCTGGGCTTAGGCCTTCTATAAGCCTTAATAAACTATCGCCTTGAATCTTTACCGGGCTTCCTTTGTGACCCGCCATTAGGGTTGACCCGGCCCCTCCTGGGCAGGTCATACCTGGTAGCTATATCCCCAACATTAGGCCCCAGGTTGACTCTGAACTTTGTTCTTTGTCAATCTTCAATACTTAAACAAAATCCATCATCCTTTCTTCGCAGAAATTTTTGTAACCCGCCATGACGTCATTTCTTGAAAACACGAAAAACTATTATGACGTCATCTCTCAACGGATCTTTATTATTTAATGCCTTCCAAGAATCGAGGCGTCCGTTTAGTTGGATAATCATTATTCGGGTCTTCCTCCATTTTTGCGCCCGCCTGTTCGCTTATCCCCTTATAAATAGGAATGCCCCGGTCTTTCTCATTCTTCTCTTCTTCATCTTCTTCCTCTCGCAACCCCCACTGCCGCTCGAGCTCCGCCGCCGTCAGAGAGCACCTCACCTCCGTCGACTTTGGCCGCTGCATCGACCAGAATCAGTCCAGAGAATGGCGGCGACTCTCCGCAGAAGATCTGTGGCTGTAAGCGTTTCCCTTCTTGCTCCTCAGATCCGCATTAGGGCTTTCTAGGTTTCTGCATGTTCTTCGTAGTTCATTGCAGTTTCTTCGTAGTTCTTCCACTGCAGCCTCTTCTTGATCCAAAAAGAGATATATGCATGTGCGATAGTTGTTTTGTGCCTACTCTTGATACTAGTAGATCCCTTTTCCCAGTATAAAGGCCTCATTAGGACTCACAAACTCATCTACGCTAAACTTTTAGGTCTAGAATTTTTTTCCATTCTGAATTGCCATTTGATCTGGAATAATATCAAGTAATTAGGAAACTTGTTTGTCTCAACACTTAGCCGAATCCGCTTTCTCAAATATCTGTAGTCATGGCGGCTTATTGCGCCGGCTTACTTTTCCTTATATGACATTAGCCCTTACTTAAGCCGCCATTACTCCCATGTACCATCATCACTTAATTTCACCATTATCATTGAATTGAACCGGCATGTTGCTTACTTTTCTGTTTGTATTTTGAACATCATGCCGTCCAAAACACCGACTGTCTGCAACTGGGTTCGCTCAACAGTTACTGAGGACAATCTGAAGGAATTCTTTGCCATAGGTTTTTTGGACAGGGAAGAATGTTATGTCTTACCGTGCACCTGACCCGGACGAGGAACGGCCCAATCCAAAAAATGGCGAAGTTATTGTCTTTTTTGACCACATGAACCATGGCTTTTCCCCACCCGACTCAAAGTTCTTCAGAGATGTCCTCCATTTTTTCAAACTCCACCCTCAAGATATCGGGCCCAATTCCATATCCAATATCTGCAACTTCCAAGTTCTCTGTGAGGTGTACCTTTAAGAAGAACCGACCGTGGAACTCTTTAGAGAGTATTTTTATCTGAACCGCCAGAACGAGTGCACCGATGGCCCTTGCTTGGAACTTGGAGGTATCTCAATTCAGCGTCGACAGGCCGCCATCTTCCCCCTAATAGTCTTGCTGAGTCATCCCAAGGACTAGAATCAGACTTGGTTCTATTGTCAAGACACTTCACCAGCAAATGAGAAGCCACTGTCGGGTTATCGCGCAGAGCCTCTCGACTCCAAGTTTGCACTCCCTGACAAACTCACTGCCACCGAACGCAAGAAGCTGATTCCATCCATTAAAAGGATTAATGCTTTGTTGGGGAATGGCTTAACCAGAGTTGACTTGACCCGTTGCTGGGTCGCGTGGCGGGTCATCCCTCTAAGCCGCCGATCCAAATTGATGTATGAATATGGTGGAGGCCGAGACAACTCTTTTCGTCACAGCTCCGTTCAATTAACTAAAGAAGATATTGTTTCAATGTCAACCCTTCTGGTGAACGGAAAATATGAAGACTGCAGTAAAGTCGGGTTAAACCCCTTCTGCAAACTTAACCCGGCGCCAGAGGTAAAGAACCTCTGATCTCTTTCTCTTTATACTTTTCTCAGCCGTTTTAAATACCTGCATCACCTTTCATGTTGTTTATTTGTTTATAGGCCAAATCTGATTTCTGGAAAGCCAAGTATGACCATGAAGCCGCCAAGAAAGCTAGAGCCGTCACCATAACCGCCAAGAAGACGACCCAGAGGTCTAAGAAGAAGAAGAAGACCACCACTGAGGATCTGTTGAAGCTTGACAATGATACTTCTAAGTTGGAGGTAGCCCTTGACTCCCTTGGTCAGCTTTTTAATAACCTTATTAACACTGATCATTGCCAGGACGACACAGGGGCTAGTTAGGCCATGGAAGAAGAGGTAACTATTTCCTCTGACTCAGCCCATTTGCCAAGACAGAAACTTCGAGTCGTAACCAGGAAAGTAAGGTTTTCACACCCTTTCGCTTATTTGGACCCTCATTTTCTTTTGAAAAAGCAGCAACATGAGAGCTACCGTCAGGCCCGGAACGACGATGAACCGCCTTCTGTTCTTCAACAAACTCCTCAAAAACGCCAGAATGAGCTTTATTTCTTCGTCTTTTACTTTCCATTAATGGATCTTCTCCCTTGCATTACAAACTTTATTTTATCTTTGCAGGAGGTGTCTCGCTCTTCTGGCGACTCGTCTCAGACTCAATTCCCGGCCTTTAAGACTGCCCCTGGGTAAGGAAAAAATCATCTTTCCTCCGTGTCTTTCAAACTACATCTTTATACTAACTGTTTCATAACATCTTCCTTAGTGGCCAAGCCAAGTCCAAGAAGGCCAAGGTGACTAGGCCGGCGGAAGACCCATCAGTCCTTGCACCTGAACCGACCATGCCACCTTCTCCCCCTCAAACTGAAGTACCAGAAGACTCGGCTGCCAATGCCCAATTAGATCCTCCTGAGCCGTCAGCTGACGATACCATCGTTAACCCTTCTACTAATGGACCATCCAGCTCGGCCAACCCGCCATCATCATCTGTCCAGGACGTTCTGATCATTGGAAGCCGCTTTGTTGAGCCAGGGAATCCCACCGTGTTGGATTGTCACACCGCTAAACAAGAGGCCCTGGAGAGACAGAAAGTGCGTTTTGATATTTCTCATTACAGCCATCTGAACGCCAATGACATATTGTTTGGCTATCTCAGCCATGTGCACTCCAGACGTAACTCGGAGATCAAAATGGTCAAGCAGTTACAGCTGAAGTATGAGGTATGCTCTTCTGTCTTACTTATATTCTGCCAGCCCCCAAGTCTTTAGATTATGATAAAACCTGAATGATCTGTAGACTTATGATATAGACTAAAGCTTTACCTTTAGATTTTTCTGAAGTCCAATAAAGTAGAATAAACTTCACCTGTAGTCCCCAAGGGCCGGTTCACTTGATCATAAATGAGCTGGTACTTTAATTTCATAATTGCCTTGTGCCGAACCCAACAAATATTGTAATCCAGCTTAATCTTGAGAGACTTTCTGAATATCATGCATTAGCCCACAAGTGCCAAGTGCTGTTACTTTGTAAGGTACTTGGGACTTGAAATATAGTAGAGTCATAAGAAATTGTTTTGGCATACATTAGCCCCTGAGGGAGTCCTGGATTAGGGGGTCTCCGGACAGCCGAACTATATCCTTTGGCCGGACTGTAGGACTATGAAGATACAAGATTGAAGACTTCGTCCCGTGTCTGGATGGGACTCTACTTGGCGTGGAAGGAAAGCTAGGCAATACGGATATGGATATCTCCGCCTTTGTAACCGACCTTGTGTAACCCTAGCCCCCTCTGGTGTCTATATAAACCAGAGGGTTTTAGTCTGGAGGACAACATACAATCATACCATAGGCTAGCTTCTAGGGTTTAGCCTCTCTGATCTCGTGGTAGATCTACTCTTGTAATACTCATATCATCAAGAACAATCAAGCAGGACGTAGGGTTTTACCTCTATCAAGAGGGCCCGAACCTGGGTAAAACATCGTGTCCCCTGCCTCCTGTTACCATCCGCCTTAGACGGACAGTTCGGGACCCCCTACCCGAGATCCGCCGGTTTTGACACCGACATTGGTGCTTTCATTGAGAGTTCCGCTGTGTCGTCACCATAAGGCTCGATGGCTCCTTTGATCATCGCTAGCGATGCGGTCCAGGGTGAGGCTTTCCTCCCCGGATAGATCTTCATATTCGGCGGCTTTGCACTGCAGGCCAATTCGGTTGGCCATCTGGAGCAGATTGAGAGCTACGCCCCTGGCCATCAGGTCAGATTTTGAAACTTGAACTACATGGACGATATCCACGAAGACTTGATCTTCGACGGATTCGAGCCCATGCCGGACGCGCCGCGCAGTCACGACGAGCAAGACGTAACTCTACCGTCGGACAGTGTTTGGGAGATCGCATCCGCAGCTACTCCGACCTTTAATCCAGAGCAAGTCGCGCCATCCGAGAGCAGATGGATGGACCCCGCCATGGAGGCTGCACTCTCAGCGGTGATAGAGCCGGATGCTGACTTCACCCCTTACGAGAGCCGTGTTGCCGAACCACTGGATTCATCCTCGGCCACGGAGTCCGAGCCGCTCGTATCTGTGCCCGTCAAGTCCGACTGGGCGCCGATCATGGAGTTCACCTTCGAGGATATCTTTCAACACTCACCTTTTGGAGATGTGCTAAATTCATTAAGGTCTCTCTCCCTGTCAGGAGAACCTTGGCCGAACTATATCCCTCTAGAATGGGATGCGGACGACGAAGAAATTCGCTGCGCACCCACCACCCACTTAGTAGCCACTTTCGACGACTTAACCGACATGCTCGACTTCGGCTCCGAAGACTTCGACGGTATGGACGACGAAGCCGGAGACGAACAGGATCCACTGCCCTCGGGGCACTGGACCGCCACCTCATCATATGATATATATATACATATATATATATATATATATATATATATATATATATATGGGGGACACCCCCAAAGAAGCCAATGGTGAGGAGAAAGCGGAGGATGACCCATCCAAGAAGCAACCCAAGCGCCGACGTCAGCGGCACCGCTCTAAGTCCCGCCACAGTAAGAGCAGTGATACCGGCACAGGAGATAATAACACTCCGGATAGCGCCGAAGACAACAACAATCCCCTCCAGCACGGCGAAGAGCTGGAGGACGAACAAGCTAGCCCTCCAGAGCAGGCAGTAGATGGAGAACTAGAGGAGGACAATTACATGCCTATCTCCAAAGACGAGGCGAGCCTCGGCGACGATGAATTTATCATGCCTGAGGACCCCGTCGAAAAAGCGCGGTTCAAGCGCCGGCTTATGGCCACGGCAAATAGCCTAAAGAAGAAACAGAAACAGCTTCAAGCTGATCAAGACTTGCTAGCAGACAGGTGGACCCAAGTCCTTGCGGCCAAGGAGCATGAACTCGAGCGCCCGTCCAAGAGTTACCCAAAACGTAGGTTGCTACCTCACCTCGAGGAGGAAGCATTCAAACTTCATTCACCAGTATACAATGCGGATGACCGGCCACTACGCGGCCGAGCCAGAGAGGCGTTTCAGCCCAAAGTTCAGCCCGCACCCCGTCGCCACTCTGTCAAAGATACTAAGGCCTGGGGCAACATAGAGGACCTACGAGACATCTTGGACAGCAAGGCAAAAATCGCAAGGTCAATATACGGGACACGAACACGTGCGCCCACACGGGACGATGATCATCGCGTCGGACACACCAAGAGTAAATCCGGTCGGGACGAATACATCAGACAAGACTCATACGAACTACATCGGGATATAGCCCGGCACAGAGGCGCCGCACACCCCTTATGCTTCACTGATGAATTTATGAATCATGAATTCTCGGAGGGTTTTAAACCCGTAAATATTGAATCATATGACGGCACAACAGATCCCGCTGTATGGATTGAGGATATCCTCCTTCACATCCACATGGCTCGCGGTGACGATCTACATGCCATCGAGTACCTCCCACTAAAACTCAAAGGACCAGCTCGGCATTGGCTGAATAGCTTGCCGGCAGATTCCGTCGGCAGTTGGGAGGATTTGGAAGATGCATTTCTTGACAACTTCCAGGGCACTTATGTGTGGCCACCGGATGCTGATGACTTGAGCTACATAACCCAACAGCCAGGGGAATCGCCAGACAATTCTGGACACGGTTCCTGACCAAGAAAAATCAAATCGTAGACTGTCCGGATGCAGAAGCCCTAGCGGCATTCAAACATAACATCCACGATGAGTGGCTCGCCCGCCACCTTGGCCAGGAGAAGCCGAAATCTATGGTAGCCCTCACAGCACTCATGACCCACTTTTGTGCGGGCGAGGACAGCTGGCTGGCTCGCAACAACAAACACATCAAGGAATCTAGATACCTTGGATACCAAAGACATTAACGGTAGGTAGCGTCGTAATAGTCCAAAGCGCCACAATAACGGCGATAACACCGAAGATACAGCAGTCAACGCCGGATTCAAAGGCTCTAGATCCGGTTAGAGGAAAAAGCCATTCAAAAGAAATACTCCGGCTCCGTCCAGTCTGGATCGCATACTGGATCGCTCGTGTCAAATCCACAGCACCCCAGAAAAGCCAGCTAATCACACCAGCAGAGAATGCTGGGTGTTCAAGCAGGCCGGCAAGTTAAATACCGAAAACAAGGACAAGGGGCTGCATAGCAACGACGAGGAGGAGCCCCAGCCGCCGAACCCAGGGGGACAGAAGGGGTTTCCACCACAAGTGAAGACAGTAAACATGATATACGCAACCCACATTCCCAAGAGGGAGCGAAAGCGTGCACTAAGCGACGTCTACGCGTTGGAGCCCGTCGCCCCAAAGTTCAACCCATGGTCTGCTTGTCCGATCACCTTCGATCGCAGGGACCACCCCACTAGCATCCGTCATGGCGGATCCTCCACACTGGTCCTAGACCCCATCATTGACGAATTTCATCTAACTCGAGTCCTTATGGACGGCGGCAGCAGCCTGAACCTGCTTTATCAGGACACAGTGCGAGAAGTGGGTATCGATCCCTCAAGGATCAAACCCAGCAAAACCACCTTTAAAGGTGTCATCCCAGGTGTAGAGGCCCATTGCATAGGCTCAATCACACTGGAAGTGGTCTTCGGATCACCGGATAACTTCCGAAGCGAAGAGTTAATCTTCGACATCGTCCCGTTTCCCAGTGACTATCATGCACTGCTCGGACGGACATCATTTGCAAAATTCAATGCAGTGCCGCATTATGCATACCTCAAGCTCAAGATGCCAGGTCCTCGTGGGGTCATAACAGTAAATGGAAACACAGAACGCTTGCTTCGTACGGAAGAGCACACTGCGGCCCTTGTAGCAGAGGCACAACGCAACCTGTTTAGATATACCACTCTTTTGATGTTACAGCCCCTGGACACCTTCAAGCGCGTCCGGAGTAATCTGCAACTGGATCGCCTGGCGCGATCTACGCTCGCCTAGCAATTCGGCCCCCGTCCCAGTCCCAGTGCAGCAATGAAACTCATGCCGTGCGTACATAACCACGCATTGAAAATACCATGGACATAAGCAGGGGCACAATCAGGACATGCCCCACATTGTGGCTTAAACCACGCCAGGGGCTGTACTCCTTTCACATTCCTTTTCTCTTTCAGGGCGTAACTCTTCGGAAGCCCTTTACGGCAGCCCGATTACCGGACACACTCCAGAAGCAACAACCAAGGCAGCGAGAAGCTAAGATGAACACGGGAACTGCCAGGTGGCCTCTAGTAATACTTGATATACCCGCTTTTTCACTATTTATGCGTAGCTTTCCTTGGGATAGGACATTTTGAATTGTCCCACTTTATGCTTACTGCACTACTTGTACCAGTACGTCTCGACGTATTACTCAAATAACAATGCATATTATTAATCTGTTATTGCATTACTTAAGTTTTTCTCTTTCTCTTATATGTCCATTTACGACATTCCACACCTACACGCTCGGGTACGGTCAGTACGCGAGGGGCTCTCGCTCACCCTGTAATACAGCGCAAGAAGTCCGAACACTTTCGACAGTGCGGCACCCCGAACTTATAGGATTATATGCATCAGCTCCGAATCATGTCTTCGGTCAAATGTGGGGTTGCCCGGCTCCCATGCTTTGGTACCTTATGTTCCGCTATATCGGCTAAGGTAGCGGTGGGAGAACTACCGCGATTGTGTCCCGGTTCTTTCGGACGAGCACCTCAGTAGAGAAAGCCAAAAACTGACTGTCATGATAAGGCGAGAGACTGGTCGCTATTCGAGAGGTCCCAAGTCCTTAAAGACTTTTCCTGCTTCGGGCGAGGAGTCGGCCTTGTCCGTCTTAGGCATGTATAGCGCCCCAAATTCGGCCCTCCGAATACCAGGGGCTTCACCAAAATTTAAAATCATAGACTTCTATGGCTAAGTGAGAGTGATAAAGCATTATAGTCCGATTTCCTGGTTCATTGTGCTGAACACCTCCCTTGGAGGACCCAAAATTGGGGTAAAGACTGTTCAAGTTTATCCCGAACACCCCGGTACTAGTTACATGGGGGCAGAAGCCGATGACTGGACAACTCTCAGATTTTATAAACGGCCGTACAGAAGGTAATATTTTAAATTAAGAAAGCGTCGCATGGCGCAAATGAACTTGTTTCATATTACAGGATCACATGAGTATGTTCATTCAAAAATTACATCCTTGGCACACTCATCTGCCACTAGGCGGGATTCCTCCAGGAGACCCTCATAATAATTCTCGGGGCGGCGATGCTCCTTGCCCTCTGGCGGCCCCTCCTTCACAAGCTTCACGGCGTCCAGCTTCGCCCAATGCACCTTCGCCCGGGTAAAAGTCATGCGCGCACCTTCGATGCAGACGGACCGCTTGATGACCTCAAGCCATGGGCAGGCTTCCACCAGCTGTCGCACCAGACCGAAGTAGCTGCCGGACAGAGGCTCGCCAGGCCACATCCGGACTATAAGGCCCCTCATGGCCTGTTCGGCCGCCTTGTGAAGTTCGACCAACTGCTTCAGCTGGTCGCTCAAGGCCACGGGGTGTTCGGTCCCAGTATACTAGGACCAGAACAACTTCTCTGTTGAGCTCCCCTCCTTAGCCCGGTAAAATTCCGCGGCATCCAGCACACTGCGGGGAAGATCTGCAAACGCTCCTGGAGAGCTCCGAACTCGGGTAAGAAAAAGGAAATTCTCCTTCACATGCTTGCTTTGCATATTGAATGCCTTATCCGCTGCTATCTTCTTCGCCTCATCAATCTCTTGGAGGGCCTTGGTGCTTCGGACGCTTTCAAGCGCCTGCGCGAGCTCGGACTCTCGCGTTTTAGAGTCCAGCTCTAAGGACTCGTGCTTTTTGGCAAGAGCCTCGAGCTCTTGCTGTACCTCGCCCACTCGGGTTTCTTGTTTCTCCCGTTCAATGCATTCCTTGGCCGCTTTGTCTTCGGCCTCGGACAACGCCTTCCTCAGGGTCGCCACCTCGGTCATGGCCCCTGACAAATCCATGATGATCCTATTACTTTACACCCGAACTTCTTTTTAACTACATAGACATGGGTATTTCTTACCTTTGCTCTCTTCGAGCTGCCTCTTGGTAAGGCCGAGCTCGTCCTCAGTCCGCTTCAGGGCCTGCTTCAGCGTAGAGACCTCCGCAGTACGTGCGGCAGCGGCCAGCAGGGAAGCCTGCACATACACATAGACATACTCTAATTAGACTCCTGAGTTATCATTTGATACTCTATTCGGCTTTTCTTCGCGAACGCTGAACAGAGCATCAGGGGCTATTTATCTATGCGGTAATATTTTTATATTTTGAATGCTTACCTCAAAGCCTATTAGGAGGCTGGCGCAAGCTTCGGTCAATCCGTTCTTGGCGGACTGAACGTTCTTAACCACCGCACTCATGATAGTGCGGTGTTCTTCATCGATGGAGGCGTTGTGAAGCGCTTCCAGCAAGTTCTCCGGTGCCTCTGGTTGGACAGAGGACACCGTCACGGATGGTTAGCCCCCCTTAATGGGGGACCTCCTGCCGGAGTCCGGAACCATTGAAGGTTCTAGCGCAGTGTCCGGCTGGGACCCGAACTCGAAGCCCGTAGGAGCCTCGCTCCCTTGGTACCCAGGGTCCAGGAGGTCACCGTGAGGCGCCCCCAGGACCGCCTCCCCTTGGGTCGGTGCCTTTTGAGACACCACCTTGGCATCGTCCGTAGGGCGGGGGGTGGAAGCCGTCGGAGGAAAACCACTGTTCATATCCGACGCGCTCAAAGAGCCACTCAACGAGGGTATGTCGAGACGAGCTCAGGCCGGACTGCATGATCAGGTTCGGCATAAGTAAAGGCAGTACAATAAAACATACCACGAAGTACTATGGCGTCCGGACACTTACGATTTCGCCAGGGGCTTGTCCCTGGGTAGCCACTCGTCGCCACTGTCGGTGGCCGTTGTGGCACAGTCCGAAGGGAGGGTCTTTCCCTTCTTGGACCCTTCGGCCTCCCCGGATGGGTCGGCCTTCCTTTTCTTGTCTCCCCCGGCTGGGGCGGGGAGAACTTTTCTCCTCCTCCTCCTTGTTTCCGTGGGAGGAGTGCGCGTTGGACTCATCGGATGATGAGTCCGACAGAACCCTCTTGCGCCGGAAACCCTTTCGGGTCCCCGCGGCCTTCTTCTTGGCTGTCTTTTCCGGCACCTCGTAAGGTGCCGGGATCAGCATCTTCGTTAGAAGAGCGTTTGTCAGATCTTCGGGCAGGGGGGCTGGGCAATCAAGCTGCTCCGCTATCTTTATCCAGTCCTGTTAGTGACATGGGAGCTTAGATCCTACACATAACTAAACCTGGGCAAATAAATACGCCGAGAAATATAAATGCTTACCGGACCGGCATGGCGCTTTGCGCTGAGTCCGCGGTCTTCGGTAAGAGGGGGAGGGATCTCGGCGCTCTTGAACAGCACCCTCCAGACGTCCTTGTATGTTGTGTCATAGAGCTCTCGCAGCATTTGGTGCTTGGCCGAGTCGAACTCCCACGAATTGAATGCCCGTCGTTGGCACGGAAGGATCCGGCGGACGAGCATAACCTGGACCACGTTGACAAGTTTAATTTTCTTGTTCATCATATTCTAGATATAGGTCTGGAGTCCAGTTAGCTCTGTCGAAGAACCCCAGGACAGGCCCTTCTCTTTCCAGGAGGTGAGCTGCATGGGGATTCCGGATCGGAATTTGGGGGCCGCCACCCAGTTGGTGTCGCGCGGCTCGGTGATGTAGAACCACCCTGATTGCCACCCCTTTACGGTATCCACGTAGGTACCCTCGAGCAAGATGACATTGGGCATCTTGCCCACCATGGCGCCTCCGCATTCTGCTTGCTGGCCTCCCACCACCTTCGGTTTGACATTGAAGGTTTTTAGCCATAGGCCGAAGTGGGGCCTGATGCGGAGGAAGGCCTCGCACACGACGATAAACACCGAGATGTTGAGGATAAAGTTGGGGGCCAGATCATGGAAATCCAGCCCGTAGTAGAACATGAGCCCGCGGACAGACGGGTGGAGAGGAAATCCTAGTCCGCGAATGAAATGGGTAAGGAAAACTACCCTCTCATGGGGTTCGGGCATTGGGATGATCTGTCCCGCATTCGTCAGCCGGTGCGCGATATTCGCAGGCAGATATCCGGCTTCCCGTAATTTTTTTACGTTCTCCTCTGTGACTGAGGAGACCATCAACTTGCCTCCTGCTCCAGACATGCTTGGAGTGGTTCGAGAAGTAGAACGCGAGCTTGGGTGCTGGAGCTCGAGTGTGCGGGAATGGGTAAGCGAGAAGAAGAAGGCGTGGGTGAAAGAAAGTAAATCTTTGTCCCTTTATAAGGGCGGAGGAGGCGATGATTCTCCGCACTTGCCTGGCAAAACCTCTTATTCCCCAGGCGCCGCAATTGATGGCGCGGCTGGGTTACCCATGCCCGTATTGATGAGAATCCCATGATAGGGGGAACACGATCTCTGCTTAGACAAGACGTGTCAAGAAAACCGCCTCGCGATATGTGCGAAGCTGGTTGGGAAAAACAGTTCGAATAGTGACCGGGACATGGCATGATGTCATGCTGTCAAAACGTGTCAGCAGATTGGATTTGTGGAAATATTCTCTCTACGGTGGTATGTGGGATTTATTTTGCAGGGCCGGACACTGTCGTTGTATTCAAAACTCTTCCATGGTGTATTTGGAGGAGGAACCCGCCTTGCAATGCCGAAGACAACACTGCGCGCCGGACTCATCGTCATTGAAGCCTGGTTCAGGGGCTACTGAGGGAGTCCTGGATTAGGGGGTCTCCGGACAGCCGGACTATATCCTTTGGCCGGACTATTGGACTATGAAGATACAAGATTGAAGACTTCGTCCCGTGTCCGGATGGGACTCTACTTGGCGTGGAAGGCAAGGTAGGCAATACGGATATGGATATCTCCTCCTTTGTAACCGACCTTGTGTAACCCTAGCCCCCTCCGGTGTCTATATAAACCGGAGGGTTTTAGTCCGTAGGACAACATACAATCATACCATAGGATAGCTTCTAGGGTTTAGCCTCTCTGATCTCGTGGTAGATCTACTCTTGTAATACTCATATCATCAAGAACAATCAATCAAGACATAGGGTTTTACCTCTATCAAGAGGGCCCAAACCTGGGTAAAAAACATTGTGTCCCCTGCCTCCTGTTACCATCCGCCTTAGACGCACAGTTCGGGACCCCCTACCCGAGATCCGCCGGTTTTGACACCGACAGCCCCCAAGTGTCAAGTGGGTTTGCAGTGCAAAGTACTTGAGACTTGAATCTGGAACTTTTTAGTTTAAACCTTGACACACCTGTGTATGTTTTGTAGAACGCCTTAGCTGAATTGGGTTCCCAATTGACTGACGCCAAGATCCGGCTGACAGATCAAGAGGCAGAAATCAAGTTTGCTGACTCTAAACTTCAATTAAGTCTTGCTGAGACAGAAAAATTGAAAACCAGCTTGACTGCCAAAAAGAAATCCTGGGCGGAAGAAAAGATATCGCTGACCCAACGCCCAAAAAAGCTGAAGCGGCTCTTGAGGAGGTTACCACTCAACTGACTGGTTTAAAGAACCGGGTGTCTCAAATGGTTTCCACCTTCTTTGGTAAGCCATATATACTGATCTTTTATACCTTCTTTTGACTCGGAAGATAAACCGCCAGCTGACCCCTTGTTTAAAAAATATACACAGGCCCGCGAAGCAAGAATCTGAGCCAAGATAATGTGACTAAATTGAAGGTGGTCTATACCTTAGTGGATCAGTTATACACTGGCGCTCAGCGAGCACCGGCTGCTATCTCTCCTGCCAATCAAGGACCCAACCGGCTCAGTGATGTCTTGAAAAAGTGTCAATCTTACCCGCCAGGTTCCAAGAAGTCAAACGATCTTGTGCCAGAGCCGGAGCCTTGACTGCACTGAGCCGCTCCAAAGCCTGGGTGCCAGATCTAGACCCGGTGGATGTAGCTAGGGGGTACCCGACTGTAAAGGAAGACGTGTCTCTATTCGAGCAAGATGACTTCATTGCTTGCGTGAGGGGAGTTCGACCTCAGGCTACCATTCTTGGAGATGAAACCAATATTGACAAATATCAGCCGGGTTTTGATTTGGAGAATAAGAAGATGTCGACTCTTTCTTACAAGGTGGCAGACCTTATCCTTCCGGTTCGTCAACACATGTTTGCTCCAGAAGTTGATCCGGCTGGCTTGATTGATGAAGAATCAGAGTTCATTGCCGTGAACGGCTTTGACTGGTCCAATCCTAGCTTTCAATTCACAGAAGGAGGTGAACCGGTGAGGGAAGAGTGAGAATCATCTTTGTGGGCTCTTGAAAGCCTTGTAATAGAATTAGCTTGAAACAACTGCATATTTTGCATATGCCATCATGCATAAGATGCCGTTTGTGACTCTTTGCTTCCTGATCTCAATATATGCGTCACATTCATGGTTATCTTTGTAATTCTTCAGCTCTGTTCCTGTAGCAAAGAAAAAACTTTCTTGGCGGTTTAGCACCGAATGGGTCAGAATACCCGGTAGATGACCAATGTTTTTATCATAGTAGACAAACAGAACTAGACGTGAAAATAAACAGGGCTGAAATAACCTTGGATTAACACATAAAGAAAATGTTCATAAAAACAGTCATACCTGTATCTTTGACCTCTGGACCACCGGTTTATATGACCCGGGTGATGAGGTTGACGATCCAGTCCTTTTGAGAAGTCAATGCTTCTGAATGCCTGATGATTATCATGTCTTGGTGGCTTATTGTCAAATAGTCAAGCCGGCGAAAAGACCATGCTGATTGTTTAAAATTGAGACAATAAAAGACCTATAAGACAAATAACAGGTGGCAAACAATATAATTAACCTTGTAACTAAAGGTTGGGGGTTTCTGATTCGAATACGATTAGCAAACCGGACCAAAGGGGTTAAGCTAAGATTCGAATACGATCATATAGCTCCCAGTGGCTTTGGCGTTGCACCGATCAAGAGGGTACCGACGGCTATGTTCTCTTTGGTTCGGATACGACCTATGTTTGAACAGGAAGCCCCAAAATGATCTTGAGAGGTTTTTAACAACCCTGATTCGAATATGATCCAAGTCGGACCCAAAAGGGGTTAAGCTATGATTCGGATACGATCAAGAAGCCCCCTAGTGAGTTTGGCTTTGAGCCGATCAAGAGTGTTACGACAGCTATGTTCTCTTTGGTTCGAATACGATCTATGTTTGAAGAGGAAGCCCCTAATTGATCATGAGGTTTACAGCTAGATTCGAATACGATCATAAGTCGGACCAAAAAGGTTCGACTTGATTCAGATATGATCAGCTCCTTAATAGTCATTTTAAATAGTGAAAAAGAGTAAAGATATATAATCTTTGAAAAGGAAAAGGACAGAGGTCCTGCTTTATTACTTATCATAGTATATACAATGTCAAAGTATGTACATGATGAGAGCCGGTGGCTCAGGTGTAGTATGGCCGAAGTTGAGCAATGTTCCACGGCCTGCGGGTCTCCTCCTCCGACTTACGTGAGTCTTTGTGCTCTCGAACGTCAATGAGGTAATATGACCCATTGTTTAAGTTCTTGCTGACCACAAAGGGTCCTTCCCAAGGAGGGGATAGCTTGTGTGCATCTGACAGATCCTGGATGAGCCGGAGCACCAGCTCACCTTCTTGAAAAGTCCTGGATTTAACCCTGCAGCTGTGATAGCGGCGCAGGTCCTATTGATAAATTGCTGATCGAGCCGCTGCTAAGTCTCTTTCCTCATCTAACAAGTCAAGCACATCCTATCTGGCTTGTTCGTTATTAGCTTCAACATAAGCCGCCACACGAGGCGAGTGATGACGGATGTCACTAGGCAGCACTGCTTCCGCTCCATAAACCATGAGGAAGGGTGTATAACCCGTAGATCTGTTAGGGGTGGTGTTAATACTCCGCAATACCGAGGGTAACTCCTCTACCCAGCAACCCGGTGTCCATTGTAAGGGCACCATGAGCCGGGGCTTGAGACCTTTTAAGATTTCCTGATTTGCCCTCTCAGCCTGCCCATTAGATTGAGGGTGAGCTATAGAAGAAACATCAAGCCGGATATGCTCATGTTGACAGAACTCCTCCATAGCCCCTTGGGATAAATTACTGCCATTGTCAGTGATAATGTTGTGTGGAAAACCAAAGCGAAAGATCACCTTTTTCATGAACTGAACCGCTGTGGCTGCATCACACTTACTCACTGGCTCCGCCTCAACCCACTTTGTGAATTTGTCAACTGCTACTAAAAGATGTCTCTTTTTATCCTTAGACCTTTTGAAAGGTCCAACCATGTCAAGCACCCACACCGCAAACGGCCAGGTAATTGGAATCATCCGCAACTCTTGAGCCAGCACATGTGCTCGCCGTGCAAATTTTTGACATCCATCACACCTACTGACGAGATCCTCTGCATCAGCGTGAGCCGTCAACCAGTAAAAACCATGACGAAAAGCTTTGGCCACAAGAGACTTTGACCCGGCATGATGACCACAATCCCCTTCATGGATCTCACAAAGTATTTCTTGGCCTTCTTCAGGAGAAACACACCGCTGAAACGCTCCAGAGACGCTACGATGGTATAACTCTCCGTCAGAAATCGTCATTGATTTGGACCACCGGGTTATCTGTCGGGCCAGGGTCTCATCCTCTAGCAACTCACCCCGGGTCATGTAGGCCAAGAACAGTACTGTCCAATATGGGATGACGTGAAGAGCCGCCACCAGCTGTGCCTCCAGGTCAGGAACGCCTAAATCTTCCTCTGTAGGTAACTTAGCAGAAGGGTTATGCAACACATCCAAAAAGGTGTTAGGTGGCACCGGCTTACGCTGAGAACCCAACCGGCTTAGAGCATCTGCCGCTTCGTTCTTCCTACGGTCAATGTGTTCCACCTGATAACCTTTAAAATGTCCTACAACAACATCGACTTTACGGCGATACACCGCCATGAGAGGGTCCTTGGAATCCCACTTGCCCGACACCTGTTGAGCCACCAAATCTGAATCGCCAAGACACCGGACCCGGTTCAGGCTCATCTCTTTGGCCACTTGATGACCATGGAGCAAGGCTTCATACTCTGCTGCGTTGTTAGTACAAGGAAACATCAGTCGCAACACATAACAAAACTTGTCACCTCGAGGGGAAGTTAAAACAACTCCAGCCCCCGAGCCTTCCAATTGTCTGGACCCATCAAAGTGAATCGTCCAATACGTATTGTCTGGTTTCTCTTCTGGCATCTGCATCTCTGTCATTAATAAAGTCAACTAGCGCTTGAGATTTGATCGCAGTACATGGCACATACTTCAACCCATGAGACCCAAGTTCAATGGCCCACTTGGCGACTCGTCCCGTAGCTTCTCTATTTTGGATGATGTCTCCCAAAGGAGCAGAGCTAACCAAAGTGACTGGGTGACCCTGAAAGTAATGTTTGAGCTTCCGGCTTGCCATGAACACCCCATACACGAGCTTCTACCAATGTGGATATCTTTGTTTAGATTCAACCAGCACCTCACTAACGTAGTAAACCGGCCGTTGAACCGGATGTTCCTTGCCAGCCTCCTTGCGCTCCACCACAATTGCCACACTAACAGCTCGTGAGTTAGCGGCTACTTATAACAATAGCGGCTCTTTCTCAACTGGAGCACCAAGAACCGGCGGCTTAGCAAGCTATTTCTTCAGATCCTCAAAAGCAGAGTTTGCAGCATCGCTCCAAATGAAATCATCCGTCTTTTTCATCATCTGATACAAAGGCATCGCCTTCTCCCCTAACCGGCTTATGAACCGGCTCAAAGCAGCGATGAACCCACCAGCCGTTGAACGTCATTGATGCACACCGGTTTGGCCAGGGAGGTGATTGCCTTAATTTTCTCTGGGTTAGCTTCAATACCTCTGTTAGATACCAAAAAACCCAAGAGTTTGCCAGCGGGGACTCCAAAAACACACTTAGCCGGGTTAAGCATCATCTTGTAGACCCGGAGGTTATCAATGGTCTCCTTCAGATCTGTTACTAAGGTTTCCTCTTTTCTGGACTTCACCACCATATCATCCACATAAGCGTGAAAATTGCACCCAATCTGATTGTGAAGGCAATTCTGCATACACCGTTGATAAGTCGCCTGGGCACTCTTAAGCCCAAAAGGCATAGACACATAGCAGAAGGCTCCAAACGGAGTGATGAAGGCTGTCTTCTCCTGGTCCTTGACTGCCATCTTGATCTGACAATAACATGAATACGCATCCAGAAAACTCAAACGCTCACAACCTGCCGTAGCATCAATTATTTGATCAGTACGAGGGAGAGCAAAAGGGTCAGCTGGACAAGCTTTGTTTAAATCGGTGTAATCCACACATATGCCAGGTGCCGTTCTTTTTAGTACGAGCACCGGGTTAACCAACCACTCTGGGTGAAAAACTTCCACAATGAACCCGACCGCCAAGAGCCGGGCCACCTCTTCTCCAATGGCCTTGCGCCTTTCCTCGTTGAACCGTCGGAGAAACTGCCTGACCAGCTTAAACTTCGGATCAATATTAAGAGTGTGCTCAGCGAGTTCTCTCGGGACACCCAACATGTCAGAAGGTTTCCATGCAAAGATGTCCCAGTTCTCACGGATGAACTCGACGAGCGCGCTTTCCTATTTTGGATCCAAATTGGCACTGATGATGAACTGCTTGGATGAGTCGCCGGGCACAAAATCAACCGTCTTGGTGTCATCAGCTGACTTGAATTTCAACAGCGGTTCATGCTCCGTTGTTGGCTTGTTTAAAGATGCCATGTCTGCCGGGTCAACATTATCTTTATAAAACTTTAACTCCTCTGTTGCACAAACAGACTCAACATATGCAGCATCTCCTTCTTCACACTCCAGGGCTATTTTCCGGCTTCCATGTACTGTAATGGTGCCCTTATAACCCAGCATCTTGAGCTACAGATATACATAACACGGCCGAGCCATGAACTTGGCGTAAGCCGTCCGTCCAAACAGAGAATGATATGGGCTTTTGATCTTAACCACCTCAAAAGTTAACTTCTCCGCTTTGGAATCATGTTCATCCCCAAAGGCTACTTCCAGTTCAATCTTACCAACTGGGTATGCCGATTTGCCAGGTACAACACCGTGAAAAATAGTGTTGGATTGCTTAAGACTCTTATCAGTCAACCCCATCCGATGGAACGTCTCATAGTAGAGGATGTTGATGCTACTGCCTCCATCCATGAGCACTTTAGTGAATTTATATCCACCAACCTGAGGCGCTACTACCAAGGCCAAGTGACCCGGATTATCAACCCGGGGAGGATGATCTTCTCTGCTCCACACAATAGGCTGTTCTGACCACCTTAAATAACATGGAGCGCCGGCTCAATGGCATTGACAACGCTCTTATGAAGCTTCTGGTCCCTCTTGCATAAACTAGTGGTAAATACATGGTATTGCCCACTATTCAACTATTTTGGGTTGCTCTGATATCCGGACTCTTGCTGCAGATTACCTTGGCCGGGTTGTGGATTATAACCTCCCTGGTTACCCGTATGGCCCTAACCATGAAAGCCGCCTCGACCTGAACTGCCGCCAGGCCCATGACTTCCATCAAATGCATTTGAATTTTTAAACGCCTTCATGATTGTACAGTCCTTCCACAGATGGGTGAGTGGCTTCTCCCGGGTGCCGTGTCTTGGACAAGGTTCATTCAATAGTTGCTCGAGGGTGGGACCTGACCCGCCCGACCGAGTGGGTTGCCTACCCTTGCGCCGTTGATTGTGGCCCTGTGCATCGGTGTTAGCCACAAATTCGTCAGTCTTACGTTTATTACCTCCTTGATTTGCCGAGTTATGCTGGTGACCCTTGCCGTTGCTGTTCTTCTTTCCCTTCCCTGTTTTTTCTTCATCAGACATGGGGTCCTTGGTACTATCAGAATCAGCATACTTGACCAGAGCCGCCATCAACTGGCCCACGTCATTGCAGTCTCGCTTGATCCGCCCCATCTTCTACTTCAGAGGTTCAAAACGACATTTTTTCTCCAACATTAAGACTGTCGAGCCGGCATCCATCTTATCAAATGAATGTATTATCTCCTTGACCTGGCGCACCCAATGGGTTGTGGATTCACCTTCCTCTTGCTTACAATTAGTCAGGTCCACGATTGACATAGGTTGTTTGCATGTGTCCTTGAAGTTCTGAATGACCAGGCTTTTAATTCCGCCCATGAGCCGATGGAATTAGGGGGTAATCCCTTCAACCAAGTGTGAGCCGTTCCATCCAACATCATAGTGAAATACTTAGCCATTGCTGCATCGCTGACCTCCAACAACTCCATCGCCATCTCAGAACTCTCAAACCAGGCCCCAGGCTGCAAATCGGCCGTGTAGTTAGGCACCTTACGAGGCCCCTTGAAGTCTTTTGGCAAGCGCTCATTACGTATGGCCGGCACCAGGCAAGGCACACCTCCTGTTCTTGTGGCTACTCCTACCTCAACAGAGGTTGCTGGATAAGCCAGAAAAGTTTGATGAGCCGCCTGCTCAGCTGCCAGTTGAACCGCCCGCTCAGCCTCTTGTCGGAGCCTCTCCTGATCTGCTAAATTAGGGGCTCCAGCCTGTACCGGCTCATGCCTGCGCGGTTGATTGCGGCGTTGGGCGTTACTTGACATATCAGCTGAGTCCATATGCCTGCTATAGCTCGGGCTCCGGCTCGGGTGAGGGGTTGAATGGATTCTGTCTCGACTGTAAGAGTACGCATCTGCTGCGCCAGAGCCGTCTGAAGAAGTTCTCTCACCCTTCGTGTTTCGATTGCTGTCGAAGAGTCACCTTCCATCGGGAGAGTCGCCAAACGAGCCGGCGCAACGATGAGGTTTTCCAAAGGATTGGAGAAGTGACCCAGTGGTGTTGGCGCATAATGAGCGGAGCGGTATACATGCGAGGTGGGTCCATGGCCCGCGGCTGAACCAGTGCTCCGGGTGTCGTGATCTGATTTGCCTCCGGCGGGTTACTTGGACCTGCCCCGGGTGTATGGAAAAGTTTCCTAGGATCGAGCGTTAGAGGTAGACATTACTGAGTTTTCTGATGCCTTCTCCTCATGACCTCGTTTGACGTGTTCAGATCCACCGAGAGCCGGAAAGTCTCTGCTTGAAGCTGCTGAGCCCGAGCGTCCAAAGCCGCCCGCCCCGCGGCCATCCTGACCTCTTCTGCTGCCAAATTTTCCTTGGCCTGTACCATCTCTTCGCGTACCCATACCACCTCCGCGTCATGCTGAACCTTATCCACCGGCTCCACCACGGCAGTCAACAGAGCCATCAGCTTATCCATGAGATCCATTAGTATCTGAGTCGAGGGGCGCGCGAGGTCTCCTAACCCGGCCGCTGCTGACCCGGTGGTTGTTTCTGCTGCAGCCGTGGAGTTCTGCCCGGGCTGAGTGCCTGCCATGAAGACTCTGGCTCGATTCAGCGGCTCAGAGGTGTCCGGAATACTGCTGCCATCGGAACAACCCCCAAGCATGCCATCCTACAGCTGATACAAAGAATCCGTCTCGCCTGTTGATGACGTAGCATCAGAACAAATGGCCATCTCACCGCCATCCACTGACTCGTCCGAGTATTCACCTCCATGGATGCAACCCACAAAGGGACGCGTTACGGTGGGTCGGGTCCGTGCTGGTCTCGCGCGTTGAGCCGTCTCAATGATGTTAGTGCAGACGTCCGGCTGAGGGCCCGATTCGCCGATTCGGCCGATGAAGACATGAATTCCGCCGAAGGGGACCCGGTAGCAATACACAGTTGAGCCGGCCTCGGGGCCCCAGCCTTCATCGTCGATGTAGAGCTTGTCGCGACGACTCTTGGTCATCCGGCCCACAATATATCCCTTGAGCCCTTCAAAGTTGCCCTTCAAGAACTCAAATCCACCATGCGCTGGCCCCAAGGTGGGCGCCAACTGTCGTGGAATTGTCATGGCAGATGTCCTAGCAAAAGGACTTAGTCGTAGGGCCATCGCAACCAGGAAGCTTAAAGGGGTTAATCGGGACAAGGGACACGAGAGGTTTATACTAGTTCGGCCCCTTACGATGAAGGTAAAAGCCTACGTCTAGTTATGTTCGAATTGCTGGGGTTTCGATCACCAAGAGGCTAATCCACCGGCTTGGTTATCGATCTCTTGTTTCTTGCCCTAAGCCGCCACCGGGTCGTCCCCTTATAAACATGGGTTGACGCCTGGCGGCCTACGAAGTCCCAGTCGGCTCATAAAGCGTGTCCGGCTCGGTGACTTCTTTTATATGCCTTTCCATACAAGTCTTTCCTTACATATGGCGGTTTACAATATTGGGCCTTAAGCCGCCTATGGGCTTAGGCCTTCTGTAAGCCTTAATAAACTATCGCCTTGAATCTTTACTGGGCTTCCTTTGTGACCCGCCATTAGGGCTGACCCGGCCCCTCCTGGGCAGGTCATACCTGGTAGCCATATCCCCAACAAGATCCCAAAATATGCTACCAATAGAGTATCAACTAACATGAGATAACTTAGTTAATATCAACTAACATGACTATCAAGAATGGCATTAGCACACAACACTATCATGTTAGTTGTGACTTATAAGCAAAAAGGAAAAGTATACTAAGCAAGTACACATCTAGGTCATGGCATCAATCACATCAAACGATGTGTTATACTAGCAATAACATGAAGACATGTATTTCTACCTAGTACAAACTAGACTTGCTAAGACATAACTGGACAACCTAGGCATCATAGAACACACGGGTTGTTACACACATGTTATGCAATCTATTTATACAATCCCAACAACATGGCATAGTATTGATAAAGCAAGGAGTTGCTTAATAAAACAATGCACAAGATCAACAAACTAGTATAATATAAATCAAGGCTAACCAAATGTGTAGCCATACAATACAAACTAGAAATGATATAGTACATGGTACGCATACAACCAAACATGCATTCTACTATAAACAATTGTTAACACAACATGGTAATAAACTAATATAAATAAACACACATGATAATTATCAATATGCAATAAACTAGTTATTCCATCAGAATGATTCTATATAGCAATACAAATATGAATGACATAAAGCATCCAACCATGAAATCTTGGATAACAACATCTAGAAAGAAGAGGAACAACTTGGGAATTATATTCTACACAACAAACTATAATGCACTCATCTCCAAACAACAAGGCAGTTTATTTGACATCTAGCATAAAGAAAACTATGTAGAACACCTACAAATGATGCCTAATAACTATCAGAGGCATGCCATGATTTCAAACCGATAAAACAAACATGCGACATGGATGGAAATAAATATGTAAACCATATCTAAGATATCACCATGCTAATCAAAATTAAATAATCAAGATATGAAGTATTTCATGATTTGATAAACAAAGCAAAGCTTATAATAATCTTACAAAATTATAAACACGGCGAACGTTCACCAAATATTGTACACATGCATAAGAAAGGACACCATGACACATAAAACAATACCAACACGAGACAACACATAAAACTATATTTAGTAACTCAAACAAAATCTAACAAAACACTAAACATGAGAATGATTCCTAAAAAAACAATGCACATGCATAAAAATAATTATTTGTGGTCACACAAATTATCGAGCCAAAACAATTTTAACAAGAGTAAAATAAATCTAATAAATAACATGACACACAAATTAAGAGATATCTAGCATACACTCATAAGAATATCAAGAACACATGAAAATAACATACTAGCATAGAAGTTAACCATACTCAAAATACCGTTGAATTCTAAAAAACGAGTATGATTATATCTATTCTATCATTCACAAGATAGAACCAACAATCTAACTCCACCACTGAGTTTCTACAGCCACAAGATACATTTCATATCTTATACATTTCATATGTTGACTACAAGATCATTCAATGGACAGAAAATAAAAAGACAAGCTGATGCCATCAAATCAAATTCAGTTTTGGACACACGCGGCCAGCGACATATATAGGTTGAATCATGATGTCTAAGGGATACACTAGGTGATGAAAAGTACGTGTGCAAAAGGAATTTGATAGAAGCTCACCAAATTTGACGGAACGGTGTTATGAACTGGATGAACAGTGTAGACAGACATGTGAAGTTCTTCGCGTGCGATCGACGGAACACATTCCTTCTTCTCTGAATGGAGCTGTGGCATGGAGGAGTATCATCTGGGGCAAGGATTTGGATGGGGATGGCCTCCTTCATCAGGGTCGAACATCGGTGTCCATGGAGCACCGTTTCTTTGAAGAGTGTTCTAGAGAGAACAAGGAAGGGAGAGGCATGCGTTTTTGTGGGGGGTGGAAGATGAGGTGGAGGCGCACAATAAGGAGGGGCTGCAGTTTTGGAAACTGATGGGATTTATGGGAAAGAGGGAGGGCTGTTTCTCTTCCGTATGTTTCTTATGTGTGTGTGTGGAGGGAGCATAACGAAGGAAGAGGAAGGAGAAGAGGCACTGGTTGGGAGAGAAAGGAAGTGAAGAGAAATAGGCAGGGAGGAGGAATTAAAGGAAGGGCGGAAGTGAATGTACAAGAAGCAGAGGAGGTGCTCGCTAGGAGAGCTGGGTGTTGGCCCACTTCAGCAAGGCCCAAGTGGGACATGAAGAAAAAAAATAAAAGTTAGCCTTTGGCCCATTCTTGTTCGAGAGAACATGGAATAGAAAAAATAAAGATGTTGTAGAATGGGCTTATGAAATTTGGCCTAGAGTTTAATAGATGAAAAAGAATTGACTTCTCTTTTTGGAAAATATAGAGAACTAATATAAGTTGAAACAAATATCAAACAATCCAAGAAATCGACAAAAATGCAAACTCACATGTTTAAATGTGTTGAAGACAAAAGATAAAACCCAACTAGAAGAAAAGAACAAAACTCAAATTTAATTTAAGTTCGCATTAGGTCAAATTAAATCCTCCAAATTATAAAAGTCCAATTTAAGCTTTGTTAACAAATAAAATAAATGAAATTTTCTTGCCCTGATTTTTGGAAATCTTTTTTTTTCTTAAACATTTCGAGAATCGGGATGTTCCAATGACTAAAAACACAAAATAAAAAAAGCAAAGACTCATATCATACAAGACGCTCCAAGCAAAACACATAGTATGTGACGAATAAAAATATAGCTTCGAGTAAAATACCGATGGTCGTTAGAAGAAAGAGGGGATTCCACTCGGGGCATCCCCAAGCTTAGTTGCTTTCTCTCTTTTGGATAATATCTTGGAATGCCGGGGCATCCCCAAGCTTAGGCTCTTCTTACTCCTTATTCCTTCATCCATCGTAAGATAATCCAAAACTTGAAAACTTCAATCACATAAAACTCAACAAAAGCCTTCGTGAGATCTGTTAGTATAAGAAAAAAAATCACTACTATAAGTGATGTAGCAAACCAATTCATATTTTGTTCTTGCATTATATCTACTGTATCCCAACTTTTATATGGCCAAAACTTATCAAACAAAAAACCATAGAATCATTGAAACAAACACACAACGCAAAGAAAACATAATCTATCAAAAATAGAACAGTCTGTAGCAATTAGGATATTTCAAATACTTCTGTAACTCCAAAAACTCTGAAATGTTAGGAAGTCCTAGGAAATTTGTATATTAAAGGAATGGGTATTTTATCGCTCCGTTGTTAAAATTGAAAATTATTTTCGTGAGCGCAAAAGTTTTTGTTTTTCAGCAAGATCAAACAACTATCACCCAAGAAGATCCTAAAGGCTTTACTTGGCACAAACACTAATTAAAACACTAAAAACCCAATCATAACAGTAGCATAATTGTGATAACACTCAAGAATAGAAAGAAAAAAGCAAAAATAAATTTTATTCATTGGGTTGCCTCCCAACGAGCGCTATAGTTTTATGCCCTTAGCTAGGCATAAAGCAAGGATCTAAGTTTTGTCATTCATAGTTTTGGTTACTTTGGTAAGGGTTTTCTCAAACCCGCGAGGCTCTTTATGCTTCCCTAAATTCTTAGGAAAAGAAACCATCTTTAGATCCAAATATCCAACCGCTTGTTGCAAAGAGTAATCAAAGTGTTCATGCGATTGATACTACCATTAAGATGTTTGAGGGGTTCGTTATATTTTTGCAATTCAACCATATGTTTGTGCAAATCACCGAGTTTGTCCAACATTTGAACTCCCTCTGGGGTGAAAGAAAACCCCTTCTTTGGAGGTGGAACTCCCAAAGTTCCTTCTAAGATTTCCTATGCAGCATTAGCATCAAGCTCATTGAAATTCCCTTTGGCGGCAAAATCTAAGAGTTGTCTATGATGCAATGCCAATCCCATGTAAAAATTACAAAACAAGATCTTAGTGTCCCCCTTTAAATTGCAAATACGATAAGATTCCATAAGACTATACCAAGCATCTTTCAAATTTTCTCCATGTCTTTGCTTGAAGTAAAGAACTTCAAAATCTGGTGACAAAGGAGGGGTAGACCCGCTAGCCATAAAGACCAGAAAGCAAGAGCACAGATAGATTCGGCAAGAAAACGATGAACGAAAAAGAGGGCGAATAAAATGGCAAATATTTGTGCAGTGGGGGAGAGGAAAACGAGAGGCAAATGGCAAATAATGTAAATTGCGAGGAGATGAGATTTGTGATTAGGAATGTGGTATATGTAGATGATCCTCCGCGGCAACGACACCAGAAATTCCTTTTGATAGCGGCTTGAAGCTACGTCGGTATTTCCCCAAAGAGGAAGGGATGATGCAGCACAGCGATGGTAGGTATTTCCCTCAGTAATCAAACCAAGGTTATCGAACTAGTAGGAGAACCAAGCAACACAAATAACAAATGCTCGCAACCCGACATGTAAAAGGGGTTGTCAATCCCTTTCGGGTACGGTGCCCAAGATAGGCAAATCAGACGTGAATAAATTGTAGTAGATTGATAGATCGAACGCTAAATAAAATAAATAAGATTAAATTGCAGCAAGGTATTTTTGTATTTTTGGGGTTTAGTAGATCTGAAAATAAAGACAAAGGAAAATAGCCCGCAAAGGCAAATAATATGAAGAAGAGACCCGGGGGCCGTAGGTTTCACTAGTGTCTTCTCTCGAGAAAAATAGCAAACGGTGTGTGAACAAATTACTGTCGGGCGATTGATAGAACTTCAAATACTCACGACGATAGCCAGGCAATGATCATTACATAGGCATCACGTCCAAGATTAGTAGACTGACTCCTGCCTGCATCTACTACTATTACTCCACACATCGACCGCTATCCAGCATGCATCTAGTGTAGTAAGTTCATGGAGAAACGGAGTAATGCAATAAGAAATATAACATGATGCAGACAAGATCTATTTATGTAGAAATAGACCCCATCATTTTATCCTTAGTAGCAATGATACATACCTATCGGTTCCCCTTTTGTCACTGGGATCAAGCACCGTAAGATCGAACCCACTACAAAGCACCTCTTCCCATTGCAAGATAAATAGATCAAGTTGGCCAAACAAAACCCAAATATCGGAGAAGAAATACGAGGCTATAAGCAATCATGCATATAAGAGATCAACGAAACTCAAATAACTTTCATGGATAAAAATAGATAGATCTGATCATAAACTCAAAGTTCATCGGATCCCAACAAACACACCGCAAAAGAGTTACATCATATGGGTCTCCAAGAGACCATTGTATTGAGAATCAAACGAGAGAGAGGAATCCATCTAGCTACTAACTACGAACCCGAAGGTCTACAAAGAACTACTCACGCATCATCGGAGAGGCACTAACGGAAGTGGTGAACCCCTTCCGTGATGGTGTCTAGATTGGATCTGGTGGTTCTGGACTCTGCGGCGACTGTAATTGATTCTCGTCGACTCCCCTAGGGTTTCTGAATATTGGGGTATTTATAGTTTAAAGAGGCGGTCCAGGGGGCACCCGAGGTGGGCACAACCCACCAAGGCGCACCTGGGCCTCCAGGCGTGCCCTGGTGGGTTGTGCTCCCCTCGGAGCAGCCCCCAAGTGCTCCTTCGGCCCATTGGTTGTCTTTTGGTAAAAAAATCACAAAATTTTTCGCTTCGTTTGGCTTCCGTTTGGTATTGATTATCTGCGATGTAAAAAACATGCTAAAAACAACAACTGGCACTTGGCACTATGTCAATAGGTTAGTACCAAAAAATGATATAAAATGACTATAAAATGATTATGAAACATCCAAGATTGGTAATATAACAGCATGGAACAATCAAAAATTATAGATACATTGGAGACGTATCAGCAATCCCCTCCTGCCTTTCCCTCTCATGGGAGAAAGGAAAGGGGGGGGCACCCTCCCCTGCCTTTCCTCGCACTCCAAATAAGGAAAGGGGCACTGCTTGGGAGGGACCCCAAGTAGGATTCCTCCTACTTGGGCACCTCCTTTGACCACTCCTCCCTCCCTCCCACCTATATATATGTGGGAGGGGGCGCCTAGCACACAATAGACAATTGCCTAGCCGTGTGCGGCGCGCCCCTCCACCGGTTTGCACCCCCGGTCATATTTTCATAGTGCTTAGGCGAAGACCTACGGAGATCACTTCACCATCACTGTCACAATGCCGTCGTGCTGCCGGAACTCATCTACTACCTCATCGTCTTGCTAGATCAAGAAGGCGGCGGACGTCACCGAGCTGAACGTGTGCAGAACGTGGAGGTGTTGTACATTCGGTACTTGATCGGTTGGAGCGCGAAGAAGTTCGACTACATCAACCGCGTTGTTAAACGCTTTCGCTTACGGTCTACGAGGGTATGTAGAAATACTCCCCCCTCGTTGTTATGCATCTCCATGGATAGATCATTGCGTGTGCGTATAATTTTTTTTTTGTTTCCCATGTAACATTTCCCAACAGTGGCATCCGAGCTAGGTCTATGCGTAGATGATATGCATGAGTAGAACACAAAGAGTTGTGGGTGGTAATAGTCATACTACTTAACACCAACGTCTTATTTTGATTCGGTGGTATTGTGGGATGAAGCGGCCTGGACCAACCTTACATGTCCACGCACATGAGACCGGTTCCACCGACAGACATGCAACTAGTTTTGCATAAAGGTGGCAGGCGGGTGTCTGTTTCTCCTACTTTAGTTGAATCGAATTTGACTGTGGTGGGTCCTTAAAGAAGGTTAAAACAACAAAATTGATGAATCACTGTTTTGGTTTTATGCGTAGGTAAGAACGGTTCTTGCTAGAAGCCCGTAGCAGCCACGTAAAACTTGCAACAAGAAAGTAGAGGACGTCTAACTTGTTTTTGTAGGGTTTGTTGTGATGTGATATGGTCAAGATATGATGTGATATATGTTGATGTATGAGATGATCATGTTTTGAAATATCGACAACCGACGGGAGCCTTAGGGTTGTCTCTTTATTGTATGAAGTGCAAGCGCCATGTAATTGCTTTACTTTATCATTATGCGTTAGCTATAGTTGTAGAAGCAATAGTTGGCATGACGACCTCGATGCAATGACGCTACGATGGAGATCAAGGTGTCAAGCCAGTGACGATGGAGATCATGACGTTGCTTTGGAGATGGAAATCAAAAGCACAAGATGATGGCGGCCATATCATGTCACATATTTTGATTGCATGTGATGTTTATCTTTTATGCATCTTATTTTGCTTAGAACGATGGTAGCATTATAAGATGAACCCTTCACTTAATTTCAAGATAAAAGTGTTCTCCCTGAAAATGCACCGTTGCTATAGTTCGTCGTTTCAAGACACCACGTGATGATAAGGTGTGATAGACTCTACGTTCACATACAACGGGTGCAAGACAGTTTTGCACATGCGGAATACTCGGGTTAAACTTGACGAGCCTAGCATGTACAGGCATGGCCTCAGAACACTGGAGATCAAAAGGTCAAACGTGAATCATATAGTAGATATGATCAACATAGAGATGTTCACCATTGATGACTACTCCATCTCACGTGATGATCGGACATGGTTTAGTTGATTTGGATCATGTATCATTTATATGACTTAAGGGGTGTCTATCTAAGTGGGAGTTCTTAAGTAATTTTATTAATTGAACTTAATTTATCATGAACTTAGTCCTGATAGTATTTGCATATCCATGTTGTAGATCAATAGCTCGCGTATAGCTCCCCCGTTTTATTTTTGATATGTTCCTAGATAAAACTAAGTTGAAAGATGATAGTAGAAATGATGCGGAGTGGGTCCGTGATCTGAGGATTATCCTCATTGCTGCACAAAAGAATTATGTCCTGGATGCACCGCTAGGTGAGAGACCTGTTGCAGGAGCAGATGCAGACGTTACGAATGTTTTGCAAGCTCGATATGATGACTACTTGATAGTTTAGTGCGCCATGCTTTATAGCTTAGAATCGGCTTCAAAAAAAATTTGAATGCCATGGAGCATATGGATGTTCCAAGAGCTGAAATTGGTATTTCAGACTCATGCCCGTGTCGGGAGTATGAGACCTGTGACAAGTACTTTGCCTACAAGATGGAGGAGAATAACTCAACCAGTGAGCATGTGCTCAGTATGTGTGGGTACTACAATCACTTGAATCAAGTGGGAGTTAATCTTCCAGATAAGATAGTGATTGACAAAGTTCTCTAGTCACTATCACTAAGCTACTAGAACTTCGTGATGAACTATAATATGCAAGGGATGACAAAAATGATTCGCGGGCTCTTCGCGATGCTGAAATCGGCAATGGTAGAAATCAAGAAAGAGCATCAAGTGTTGATGGTTAACAAGACCACTAGTTTCAAGAAAAAAGGGTAAGGGAAAGAGAGGGAACTTCAAGAAGAATGGAAAGCAAGTTGCCGCTCCCATGACGAAGCCCAAAGCTGGACCCAAGCCTGAAACTGAGTGCCTCTACAGCAAAGGATATGGTCACTGGAAACAGAACTATCCCAAATACTTGGCGGATAAGAAGGATGGCAAAGTGAACAAAGGTATATTTGATATGCATGTTATGATGTGTACCTTACTAGTATTAATAGTAGCCCCTGGGTATTTGATACCGGTTCAGTTGCTAAGATTAGTAACTCGAAATAGGAGTTGCAGAATAAACAAAGACTAGTTAAGGGAGAGGTGACTATGTATGTTGGAAGTGATTCCAAGGTTGATATATACGATCACCATCGCACATTCCCTCTACCTTTGGGATTCGTGTTGAACCTAAATAAATGTTATTTGGTGTTTACGTTGAGCATGAATGTGATTTGATCATGTTCATTGCAATACGGTTATTCATTGAAGTCAAAGAATAATTGTTGTTCTATTTACATGAATAAAACCTTCTATGGTCATATACCCAATGTGAATGGTTTATTGAATCTCGATCGTAGTGATACACATATTCATAATATTGATGCCAAAAGATGCAAAGTTGATAATGATAGTGCACCATACTTGTGGCACTGCCGTTTAGGCCATATTGGTGTAAAGCACATGAAGAAACTCCATGCAGATGGGCTTTTGGAATCACTTGATTATGAATCATTTGATGCTTGCGAACCATGCCTCATGGGCAAGATGACTAAAACTCTGTTCTCCGGAAAAATGGAGCGAGCCACTGACTTATTGGAAATAATACATACCGATGTGTAGCGACCTGACCTTAGATGGTTAAGCCTCTGTGTATCCGTGCCATGCCTGGATCAGTATGCTGGCACACACAGTACATCATTGTATATATCAAAGTGCAATCACATGTATAAATAATGTAAAACTAATATATACCTTATAAGTCTCAGTGGAAACAATCAACGGGTGTGGAGTCCCATCAACGCCATCGGCAAGTTGAGTGTAGACCGTAACCTTATATCGTAACTCTTACTCGTTGAATAAATAATCATGCAACATGATACGTTGCAGCCGTGTAGGTCAATACATTGAATGTACCGGCAAGATCACTATAAGAGGAACAGATGATAAAACTATACATATGCAATATGGCTTTGTGGCTCCGTATCTAAGGTTTTTTTTGCGTAAAACCTGGTTTTATTTTCCCTATGACAAAGAAATATCAGGAGTCTGTTCTACGGAGTTTTCTATCATGACATGGTTCCGCCAACCGATGTCTCATAGCCCAAAATCATCATAAGTTGCCCACAATTAAGTTATCAGTCCGGTGTTGAGAGTTCCGAGATAGATCCAAGTCCAGAGGCTCAAATTGTCCATAACCGGGGACACAACTAATCGATTTGGTTTTAACCCTCTGCAGAGGTTTGTACACTTTACCCGCAAGATTCGATCTCTCTTTTACATTCTCGCACTTCAGGGTGTTTGAGAACAAGATGACTGAAACATGGTCTTCCGAAGAGTTCCTCTGACCACTGTCCGGTGCTCATCCAATCCTATCGTTGCCGGGGTACTGATCCACGGGCACCTGTGGGACCGGCGGACCGGGTCCCTTTCGGTTCGGCGGGGGCGAAGATCGTGCAAAGAGCGGATCGAGGCGATGCACGCGAGCAGTTTACCCAGGTTCGGGCCGCACGAATGCGTAAAACCCTACTCCTGCTTTGTGGTTTGTATTGATTTCTTGCTCGGGAGCGCGGAGTGCTACAGTATACACCCGCAGCTAACAAGACCGAGCGTGAGTGTTCGAACCAGCTAACCCCCTTCTACGTTGCACACGGGCCTCCTTTTATATGCTCAAGGGGTTACCGACAGGTGGCAACGGAGGTAAAGGGCAAAAATGGAAAGGTGTTGTGGTAGGTACAGCTACCTGCTACAGTGTATCATACCTAACCCTGACGGCAGGGGACAAGGGCCTTAAATGCCCATCTGTGTCGCCTAAACAGTGCGAAAAGGGACCGCCAGGGACGCCACCGTTCGCCACAATGGCGATCTTGTCAGCGCCGCTTGCCACCGCACGCCGCTGGCTGCACAGCCTCCCGCCACGTAGGCCTGGAAGGGCCCCAGAGCGACACGTTGGTGGATGCGCTGGAGCGCGGGCCCAGGGAGGTGGCTTGCCGCAGCAAGCGCCTTGCCGCTGTCGTTGTCTTGTCGCGTCCGGGAGCTTGTCGCTCACCGGGCCTTGCCGGGGCGCGTGGTGCGCCGCGGCAAGTTCCTTGCAATGCCTTGGGTGGCCTTCCCGGCAAGCTCCTCTTGCCGGGGTCTTGGGATGCTTTTGCTAGCCTTCCCGGCAAGCTCCTCTTGCTGGGGTCTTGTCTTCTTGGCTTGGACACTTTGTTCTTGAATGGCTCCAAAGGAACCATGGAGGACCTTGGCGGTCACCCGGCAAGCCTTGCCGCGGGATGCTGTGACTGCCCGTGCACAAGTTCGGGATACTAGGGTACCCCTACTCTAGTACACCGACAGGAGCCCCCGGGCCTGGGCCATACACGGTGCCGAGCGCTGTTGGGCCAGGCCCAAAACAGGGCACGGGCACGCGCGGCCTAGGTTACGCCGTATCTTACTCCGTATCCACCGCGCCCTCCCCGAACGGCACGCGTCGAATGCGGCGTCGTGGGAGAGATCGTGGGGGTTTCTTTATTCGGAAATGTGGAACGTCCGCCCCCTCCCTCTTTATAAGCAGGGGAAACGGGGGCAGTTCGCACATTCGCCCGTTGCTGCTTCCAATCTCAGAAATCTCCGCCGCTCCCTCGTCTTCCCAAAGCCGTAAGAGAGAGAGCAGCGCCCCGCCCCCCATCGCCGCCAGCATCACCAACGCCGTCGACCTCCTCCACTGCTTCCGCCATGGCTCTAAAAGCCGACAAGGGGAAGGCCATGAAGTCGACCGAGGCGCAGCAGCTCGCGGCGTTGGGGAAGGAGCGCGCAGTCCCCCCCCCCCAAGCTTGCCGCGAAGGAGCTGAGGGAGAACTACTACCTCTTCTGGTCGGCGGAGACACGGGCGCATCAGCGCACGAAGGTACTCCCCGCCGCTGCTTGGAAGAAGGCCCCAAATGGATACCCCTTCTTCGCTCTGTTCTTCTACTGCGGGCTCTGCCCGCCTTTCTCTGAATTCTTCTGTGACATTATGAATACCTATGGATTCCACCTCCTTGACTTCACCCCCAATGCCGTTCTGACCATGGCAGTTTTCGCACATCTCTGCGAAAACTTTGTCGGAGTCCTTCCCAACGTAGCCCTCTTCCGCCACTTCTTCATACCCCAAGTAGAGAGAGGAGAGCCTCTATCCGGCGGAATTGCCTGGATCTCAAGGGTCGGCAAGAAGGAAACCTATCTGGAGGGAGAGTTCCGCGGCAAGTGGGAGGAGTGGAGAGCAGATTGGTGCTGGATTGACGAGGAGAATCCGCAGCCATTCACCACCCGGCGCCAAACCCCAGTAGCACGCGGTAGCGATTGGAGCGATGTGGCCCCGGAAGACGACAGGCTGAAGATTACCGTCACCAGGATCTTGCGCCTCAGGCTTGCCGGGCTTACTGTTGGCGCTGTTGGCGCAGACTTCCTTCGCCGCTGCATCGCCCCCTTGCAGGAACGGGGGAGGCCCACTTGGGAGTTCAAGAACGCGGCAGACATCATGAGGCTGCGGCCGGGCCTCAACTACAACTTCACAGTCCTGGAGCTCAACGCAATGCTGCAGGAGCTGTTCAAATATGACCCCAACATCCCGAGGTTTTCAGGTTGCCGGGGGGCGTCGTTCCGTTGTGCCACAATTCCTCGCTCGACCGCATCCGTGCAATGATGCCGGAATGCGACTCGCACGGGATTGTGCCAACTTGGCAGGAGCCTGCGGACGAGGTCGTGCAGCAGTTCTTCGACGACTTGGTGGAAGTGCCAATCCGCCCCGACGAGAAGGACGGCCTCACCCGCGACACCACGGATGCGGAGTTGGCGCTCATCGCCACTAGGCTAGAGGAGGCAGCGGCAGCCGCAGCCGCGAGCGAGTTCGGATTCACTGTGGAGGAGGCTGATGCAGCGGAAGCGGCAAGCCACGTCGAGCGAGGGGAGCCCGCCGGCAAGAAGGAGCTTGCCGGGCGTGACGCCGAGCCGAGCGAGCCCGCCAAGGACACGAGCGGCTCGTTGGAAATCAACTCTTCTTCCTCCTCATCTTCGAGCAGCTTGCCGCAAGCAGAGCCTCCATCCCTACCAAGAAGGCGTCTCCACAAGGCCGATGATGTGGCGGAGCGGCAAGCGGGTCAACAGTCGCCACGCCGCGTGACACGCTCTACCGCGGCAAACACCGTTGCCGCGGGAGCGCCTCATGCTGCGACGGCAACTGGAGCGTAGTCTAGCCGGACCACCGCTTCAGTCCCTGCCGCTACTCACGCCGCGCCGACAGCCGGAGCGGGGTCGTCTCAGACCACCGCCACCGCTCCCGCCAAGCGACCAAGGGAAGCTACCCCTCCGCCTCCTCACGCCGGGCGCGCGCCGGACTTCGACTTCTCCGCGTTCAGCTCCGACGAGGAACAAGAAGAAGAGTAAGCTTCTCTTGCTGTACTTATAGTTCCTCAATTCTTGCTGTTTTGTCTTGTTTCTCACTTGCTTTTCCCTGAACCTGTTCCTCTTCAGGACTCTGGCCCAGAGAGCGGCGAAGAGAGCTAAGGTCCCGGTGATCGTCATCGAGGACGAGCCCACTGCGACAGCAGGTGGCGCGCCCGAGACAACCTTGCCGGACCCGGCGACTTTTCTCCAGGGCAGCCCCCAGCGTAAGTGTATGATTTACTTTCCGCTGCGAGGCGCGCTTGGGTACATGTCTTTGCTGATATCTACTTGTTGACTTGTGTAGGAGCCGAGCAGCACCACCAGGAGCCAAGGGAGAATCCCCCGACAAGGGATAATTCTCCGGCAAGGGAGGGCTTCCCAGTAAGGGAGAAGTCTCCGGCAAGGGAGGGTTCTCCGGCAAGGGAGAAGTCTCCGGCAAGGGAGGGCTCTCCGGCAAGGGACAGCACCAGCGGCCCCCCGACGGCGGAGACCACAACTGCAGAACCTGGTGCAGGTACTCCTCTTGCTTCAAAACTTCCCTTGGGTTCTTCTTCTTCTGATCTTCTTGAGTTTTTGCTGGATTTTGCTTGACTCTTCCCCTTTTCCGGCCGTCAGGTCCATCCGCTGCGGAGCAGATGGAAACCGAGGTCGCCGCCGATGAGGCAACTGGTGCTGGAGATGCCACCGGCGCAGAGGCCGCCAAGGCTGACGCCGCGGCAACTGGCGAGGGGTCCGGCGATCGCACTGACGGCCCTGAGGCCGCAGGAGCGCCAGGCGCTACACCGACCGCCGACCCGTCCGCCGCTGCCGCAGCGCCAGGCTCCGGAGAGCCCCAGCCAGGCGTATACCTGAAGGCCGGCGATGACGTCTTCATCAACCTCCCCTGGGCGTCAAGCTCCAGGGCGCCGGTCGAGGGGGAGATCTTCGACGGGGAAGTGCTCGCCTCCGCCGGGCTGACGCTGGTTGACGCGCCAAGCAGCAGCAGCAACGAGCCCGAAGAAGAGGGGCTGCTGCGGAAGTTGATGTCGCTCTACCGCGCGCGACAAGCCAAGCTGGAGTCCCGCGAGGCGCTTGTCGTGAAGGCGGGAGCAGACATTGAAAAGCGCGCGGAAGAGCTCGGGGGTTTCCACCGGGAAGCCCTCCGATCCTTGGCGGAAGAGTGGGAGCAGCTTGTTGAAGCGCAGAAGGCCTTTCTCCTCGAGAAGGCCGAAGCCGAAGAGCGCCAGCGACTTGCCGCTGTGAAGCTAGCCGCGGAGGAGGGCGAGCTGGCGCAGCGGAAGGTCAATCTTGACGCCCACGAGGAGGAGCTTGCCTCGCGCGAGGAGAAACTTGGCGGAGCCCTCAAGCAAGCGGAGGACGCTGCCGCCGCCGCCGAGGCTGCCAAGGAGGAGTTGAAGACGAAGGTGGCGCGGCTGGAGGCCGATCTCTCCGAGAAGGGCAAGGAGCTCAGCGCCGCCAAGGTCTCCAACGTGGATCTTGATTTGAAGCTAACCACTTTGACCAAGACTCTGGACAGCGCCAAGAAGCGGGAGGCGGTCTTGAAGGAGGAAATCAAGGCCGACAAGGCGCTGCTGGAGAGTGCTGCCACCGCCCAGAACGCCTTCAGGGAGACCGTGACGCATTGGACGGAGAGTCTTGTGAATGCCGCCACGGACATCGACAAGGAGCTGGTGCAACTGGGGATGGAGGATCTCGGGTATCCCTCCGACGACAACCTCCAACCTAGCGCCAAGCTCATTCTGTTCTTCAAGGGCGTGGCGACGGCCCTTCAGCAACTCCGGGAGAGGATCCCCAAGCAACTGGCTGACGAGTCGCGCAAGATCTGCGCGGGGGCCCTCTAGAAAGTATTGATGAAGGTGGCCTTCCGCAATCTGGGCCTCCGCCTCACCAACATCCTCAGGACCTTGCCGCCAGAAGCTGATCTGGAGGAGCTCAAGGCCCTTGTCGCACCCATTGTGGACAAGGTGAGCGGGATCAAGAGGGTTGAAGGCGATCGCGTAGATTAGGCTGCCCATTTCTTCTTTCCTTGTCACTGTTTATCTTGTCATGAAAACAATCTGTTAGAGCCGCGACAAGTTATTTTTGTAATATAACTCTATTCTGGTCAATGATCGCAACGTTATTCCCTTTACTCGATTCCTCCCTTTGTATGTTTTTTTTACCCTACGCCTTTAGGGAACTTGCCGGTGCAGGCACCTAAGCCGCGAGCGCTGAGTGCGGAACGTCAGCAGCCTGCTGGCGGTGCCGTTACCGACAAGAAACCTTGTCGCAACTAGTCGCAGCTCACTTAAGTTGTTGAGCGGACTCGAAACAAAGTAAGGGCGCTAGCGGCTCACTTAAGTTGTTGAGCGGACTCGAAACAAAGTAAGGGCGCTAGCAGCTCACTTAAGTTGTTGAGCGGACTCGAAACAAAGTAAGGGCGCTACTAGCTACGAGTTGGTTCCTCCGCGCACAGGTTTTCCATACAAAGTGAGGTCGTTCAAGGGAGATAACTTAAAAATTTAAAAATTTGATTGCTCAAACTTTGGCAACTTAGCTTTTCTGTTGTTTGCTTCCCGGCAAGGCGAAACTTTCTTGAACGACGCCTGGTCCATACCATCATCTTCTCCTCTCCCCCCGGCAAACTTGTGGGCGAGGGGAACCTTCCTTTCAAAAGAAAGAAGAGACAATACAAATATGGAGCTTTACGGCTCGTTATTGCTTACCGTGGAGTAGGTGCTGCACAAAGTGTCAGATCATATATGCCAAAAGATAGAAAGCATAAAATCGACAAAATGCGCGGGGCACATGAGCTTTATTTATGCATGGGTTCTGCGCCCGGCTTTGTACAAAGGATTATATGCAACAGCGGCAAGACTTGTACAAAAGGTGGTTGCCGGAACAGGTTCCGGCAACCGCGCCTTACGGGTAAAACTTACGAAGATGCTCAATGTTCCAGGAGTTGCTCACCGGAATTCCATCTTCGGTCTCAAGGCGGACAGCGCCAGGCCTAGTGACTCGTTTCACCTGGTAAGGGCCTTCCCACTTCGGCGTCAACTTGTTAGAATTCTTGGCGGACTAAACGCGCCGAAGAACAAGGTCGCCTTCCTCGAGACTTCTGGCACTAACTTTGCGGCTATGGTAGCGGCGCAAAGCTTGCTGGTAGCGAGCAGCTCGCACAGTAGCCTGAAGACGGTCTTCCTCAAGGAGCAGCGCGTCATCTTGTCGCAGCTACTCTTGCTCAAGCTCATCATAAGCAAGCACTCGAGGTGACCCGTATACGAGTTCCGTGGGGATAACTGCCTCTGCTCCATAGACTAGAGCGAAAGGTGTCTGGCGAGTGGCTCGATTTGGTGTCGTCCTGATCGACCAAAGAACCACCGGCAGCTCCTCGATCCAGTTTCTTCCGCACTTGTGCAGCCTGTCGAAAGTTTTGGTCTTGAGCCCGCGCAGCACTTCAGCATTTGCCCTCTCCGCTTGACCGTTGCTTCTCGGGTGAGCAACAGAAGCGAAGCAGACCTTGGCGCCAAGATCTTGGACGTACTGGATGAAGGTGCGGCTCGTGAATTGTGTACCATTGTCGGTGATTATCCTGTTAGGGATCCCAAAGCGGCAAACAATCGACCTGAAGAACTTGACGGCTGACTGTGCGGTCACCTTCCTCACTGGTTCCACTTCCGGCCACTTTGTGAACTTGTGGATTGCAACGTACAAGTACTCAAAGCCCCCGACAGCTCGGGGAAAGGGGCCGAGGATGTCGAGCCCCCAGACCGAAAATGGCCAGGATAAAGGGATCGTCTGGAGAGCTTGAGCTGGTTGGTGTATCTGTTTGGAATGGAACTGGCACGCTTCACACTTGGTTACTTGTGCAGTTGCATCCTGGAGGGCTGTTGGCCAGAAGAAACCTTGCCGGAATGCTTTGCCGACAAGTGCTCTTGCACCAATGTGGTGACCACATATGCCTCCATGTATCTCTGCCAACAGCTTCTGTCCATCTTCCCGGTGAATACACTTCAATTTCACACCGTTCAGTCTTCTTCTGTACAGTGTCTTGTCGACAAACTGGTACATACTTGACTGTCGGGCTACTCTTTCCGCTTCTTCTTGCTCTTCGGGAAGTTCTCCTGTCTGAAGGAAACGGACAATCTGCTGCGCCCATGCTGGAGCCTGCGGCTCGACAACAAGGACTAAAGGCAAATCTGCTGCTGCGGGAACATCCGCTTCTACGACAAGAACCTGCGGGTCTGCCGGAGCTTGACGTTCCCCGGCAAGCTTGCCGGAGCAAAACTTGTCGGGAGCTTCTGCTTCAACGGAACAAACCCTAGGGCTTGCCGGAGCATCTTGCTCCTCAGTGCTCTTGGTGTTGGTCTCAGCTGCTGCGGGAACATCTGCTTCTACGGCGAGAAGTTGCGTCTCTGCCGGAGCTTGACGTTCCCCGACAAGCTTGCCGGAGCAAAACCTATCGGGAGCTTCTGCTTCAACGGAACAAACCCTGGGGCTTGCCGGAGCAGACTGCTCCTCAGCGCCTTCGGCGTTGATCTTAGGGACCTTCTTGGCGGCGGCTTCGGGAAGCTCTGCCGACAAATAGTCACCAGAAATCAACTTCCTCTTCTTGCTCTGTCTAGTTGATGGTGTTATGGACGGTTGAGTGAGCTTGAGCACAAAGATCCCTGGTTCCACAGGTAGCTTAAGTGCGGCGCACTTTGACAGGCCATCGGCAATGGCGTTCTGAGCTCTTGGAACATGTTCCATTTGTAGGCCGTCAAAGTGCTCTTCTAGCTTTCTCACTTCATCGACGTAAGCTTCCATCAACGGACTCTGATAACTCTTGTTTACTTGGCGGACGACAAGCTGTGAGTCACCCCTGACAATGAGCTTCTTGATCCCAAGGTCTGCCGCGATCCTGAGACCGGCAAGCAATCCCTCATACTCTGCAGTATTGTTTGTTGCCTGCTCCTTGGGAAAGTGCATCTGGACTACGTACTTGAGGTGTTCTCCGGTGGGTGCGACAAGTAGCACGCCAGCGCCGGCGCCTTGCAGCGAAAAGGCACCATCAAAGTACATCAGCCACTCTTTGCTTACTTCCTTGTCGGGGATGCTTGTTTCTGGAATTTCTTCATCTGGTGTTGGCGTCCATTCTGCTATAAATTCTGCCAATGCTCTGCTCTGGATAGTTGAAGTACTTTCAAACTTGAGGCCAAAGCTTGACAGTACCAGTGCCCACTCAACAATCCTGCCTGTCGCTTCTGGATTCTGTAATATCCTCTTCAGCGGAAAGCGAGTGACAACTGTGATCTCATGTGCTTGGAAGTAATGGCGCAGCTTTCTCGAGGCCATGAGGAGGCCGAAAAGCAATTTCTGCACGCCAGAGTACCTTGACCTAGCCCCCTGCAAAAGGGAACTGACAAAGTAAACTGGGCGCTGCACCACCTTCTTCTGTATCTCCTCTCGCATCTGCGCAGATCCATCTTTGTCGGGACCAGAGCTTGCCGGGGAAGCCCCTTGCTTGTCGCTGGATGCGCTTGCCGTGGTTGCTGGCTCGTCATCTGCCTCCCTCTCTGCTACTAACGCAGCACTAACCACTTGATTGGTTGCCGCTATGTACGGCAGCAACTTCTCTTGTGGCTTAGGTGCGACAAGTATTGGAGGGGAGGACAGGTATCTCCAAGTCTTGCAGCGCAGCCTCCGCTTCCGGAGTCCATCTCATTGGGCCTGCCTTTTTCAATAATTTGAAAAACGGCAGGGCGCGCTCAGCAGACCGAGAGATAAACCTGCTGAGAGCAGCCATACAACCGGCAAGTCTTTGTACATCCTTGACGCGCTTTGGTGCTTCAATCTGCTCAATGGCCTTGATCTTGTCGGGATTGGCTTCAATTCCCCGCTGAGACACGAAGAACCCGAGAAGCTTGCCGGAAGGAACTCCAAACACACACTTCTCTGGGTTAAGCTTGAGGCTGATCTTGCGCAGATTTGCAAAGGTTTCATCTAAATCTTGAATCAAAGTCGCCTTGTCCTTGCTCTTGACCACTATGTCATCCATGTAGGCTTCCACATTTCTGTGTATTTGTGGCTCCAGAGCGACATGGACTACTCTTGCAAATGTTGAACCAGCATTTTTTAAACCAAAAGGCATCCATACGAAACAGTACGTGCCACGTGGAGTAATAAATGCGGTCTTCTCCTCATCCTTTTCTGCCATGAAGATCTGATGGTATCCTGAGTATGCGTCAAGAAATGAAAGCGAATCACATCCGGCTATGGAGTCAACAATCTGATCAATGCGCGGCAAAGGAAATGGTTCTTTGGGACAAGCTTTGTTAACATCAGTAAAATCGATACAAAGTCTCCATTTCCCGTTTGCCTTGCGCACGACTACAGGATTGGCCAACCACGTAGGATGGAGCACTCCTCTGACAAGGCCTGCTGCTTCCAACTTCTTGATCTCTTCTGCTATGAACTCTTGGCGCTCCACTGCTTGTTTCCTGATCTTCTGCTTGACGGGCCGCGCATGAGGACAAACGGCAAGGTGGTGCTCAATTACTTTCCTGGGAACACCGGGGATGTCAGACGGTTGCCACGCAAACACGTCGACATTCGCCCGCAGGAAAGCAACGAGCGCACTTTCCTATTTAGGGTCGAGAGTGGCACTGATGGTGAAGGTACCACCAGTGTCGTCCTCCTTGGCGGACACCTTTTTCGTCTCTGGCGGAGCTGCCATCGTCTTCTTACACTTGCCGGTGGAGCTCGATGGTGCGTCCTCGACGGCAGCGCAGCACTCCGAAGAGGTGCGCTTGCCGGAGTGGGCAGCAGAACTCTTGCCGGACTTGGTCTTCTTCCCCTGGGAGCTTCAGCGGCAAGTGACTCGCGCTCTGCTGCGGCTGCTGCTTCCCGGTAGATCTTGTCGGCACAGATAAGAGCATCTTTCTTGTCGCCAGGGACAGAGATGACGCTTATCGGGCCTGGCATCTTCAGCATGTTATATGCGTAGTGAGAGGCTGCCATAAACTTGGCGAGTGTTGGACGGCCAAGTATTCCATTGTAAGGCAATGGAATATTGGCAACGTCAAATGTGACCCTCTCAGTCCTGAAGTTCAGCTCGCTGCCAAATGTTACGGGCAGCGTGACTTTCCCCTTCGGCTTGCTCCTTCCCGGGTTAATTCCTTGGAATGTGCCGGTCTCTTTGAGCTCGCTGTCAGGGATCTGGAGTTTCTGGAGTACAGCGGAGGAGATCAGGTTCAAGCCGGCCCCGCCGTCAACTAACATCTTAGTGATCTTGAGGTTGCGGATAGTTGGTGAAACCAACATCGGAAAGCACCCGACCGCAGTTGTGCGATCAGGGTGGTCCTCAATGTCAAAGATGATAGGCGTGCTGGACCATTTCAGAAGTTTGCGCGATTCGACAGGTGGTTCCGCTGCATTGACTTCCCGCACCCACTGCTTGAGTTGGCGGTGTGAAGTGTGCAGAGAAGCACCGCCGTCAATGCACAAGACCTCTGTGGCTTTCTGAAACTCCTGCTCACTGGTCCCAACATCATCCATGTCTTCGTCGTCGTCGTCGTCTTCATCATTGTCGCGGCCGCAGGGAGGTCTGTCTCCTTGCCGCTGCTTGGCCTTGCCGCGGCGTCCTCCCCGGCCGGCGCGCTTCTTGCCGGATTCTCCAGCACCTCCTTGGGCCCTCTCCTTGTCTCACCGCTCGTACACAGCCTTTTGCTGCTGGACAAGCTGCTCGACCTTCTTGCAGCTCTGGAGGTCATGGCCCTTGGGGCGGTGAATCTTGCAGTACTGCTTGTCGGTGCCGTCCTGCTTGTCGGCGATTGCCACAGCCTGGCAGTTGGTGCATGCGGCAACCTCCTTGCCGGAGCTACCAACTTTGGCCTTCTTGGCGCCACCTTCGTTGCCGGACTGCTCAACGACTAGCACCTCTTTGCCTTTCTTCTTCCTGTTCCGCCGCCGGTTTTTCTTTGCCGGGGCAGCATCCTGTAGGATCGAAGTATGTCTAGAGGGGGGGGGGTGATTAGACTACTTGACCAAATAAAAACTTAACCTTTTCCCAATTTTAGTTCTTGGCAGATTTTAGCTATTTTAGGACAAGTCAAGCAATCATCACATAATTCAAGCAAGCATGCAAAGAGTATATTGGCAGCAGAAAGTAAAGCATGCAACTTGCAAGAATATAAAGGGAAGGGTTTGGAGATTTCAAACGCAATTGGAGACACGGATGTTTTTCCCGTGGTTCGGATAGGTGGTGCTATCCTACATCCACGTTGATGGAGACTTCAACCCACGAAGGGTAACGGTTGCGCGAGTCCACACAGGGCTCCACCCAAGGGCAACGGTTGCGCGAGTCCATGAAGGGCTCCGCCCACGAAGGGTCCACGCAGAAGCAACCACCCACAAAGGGTCCACGAAGAAGCAACCTTGTCTATCCCACCATGGCCATCGCCCACGAAGGACTTGCCTCACTAGCGGTAGATCTTCACGAAGTAGGCGATCTCCTTGCCCTTACAAACTCCTTGGTTCAACTCCACAATCTTGTCGGAGGCTCCCAAGTGACACCTAGCCAATCTAGGAGACACCACTCTCCAAGAAGTAACAAATGGTGTGTAGGTAATGAACTCCTTGCTCTTGTGCTTCAAATGATAGTCTCCCCAACACTCATCTCTCTCTCATAGGATTTGGATTTGGTGGAAAGAATATTTGAGTGGAAAGCAACTTGGGAAGGCTAGAAATCAAGATTCATATGATAGGAATGGAATGTCTTGATCTCAACACATGAGTAGGTGGTTTTCTCTCAGAACATATGAGTAGGAATGATGTGTGTGTTCTGATGGCTCTCTCATAGAATGAGAAGGAGGTGGAGGGGTATATATAGCCTCCACACAAAATCCAACCGTTACACACAATTTACCAATCTCGGTGGGACCGAATCAGAAAACTCGGTCGGACCGAAATGGTAAACCTAGTGACCGTTAGGAATTTCGGTGGGACTGACATGCAACTCGGTAGGACCGATTCGGTTAGGGTTTGGGCATAACGTAATCTCGGTGAGACCGATTACACAAACTCGGTGAGATCGAGTTTGGTAATTAGCTAACCAGAGAGTTGGTCAGGCAAACTCGGTGGGACCGATTTGCTCTTTTGGTGACACCGAGTGGAACTCGGTGAGACCGAAAAGTTACAAAGGGGAAACACTGAGTTTACATTGCAATCTCGGTGGGACCGATTCGCTCTTTCGGTGGGACCGAAAAGCTACGAAAGGGAAACAGAGAGTTTGCAACCCCATCTCGGTGGGACCGAGATCCTTATCGGTAGGACCGAATTGCTAGGGTTTGGCAGTGGCTAATGACAATTGAAACTCGGTGGCGCCGGATAGGAAAAATCGGTAGGACCGAGTTTGGCTTAGAGTTTAGGTCATATGTGGATATGGGAAAGTAGTTGAGGATTTTGGAGCATATCATTAAGCACATGGAGCAAGAGGCTCATTAAGCAACACCTCATCCCTCCTTGATAGTATTGGCTTTTCCTATGGACTCAATGTGATCTTGGATCACTAAAATATAAAAAGAAGAGTCTTGAGCTTTTGAGCTTGAGCCAATCCTTTGTCCTAGCATTTTGAGGGTTCCACTTTCACATCCATGCCATGCCAATCATTGAGCTTTCCTGAAATAATCATCTTGGAATAGCATTAGCTCAATGAGCTATATGTTGTTATGAATTACCGAAACCACCTAGGGATAGTTGCACTTTCAATCTCCCCCTTTTTGGTAATTGATGACAACATATAGATCAAAGCTTCGACAAATGATAATAAGCATGAAGTATATCGTCGCTTTGAGAAGTATGTGATAAGTAAGAGCTCCCCCTAAATTTGTGCATATTTAAAATTTGCTTTGGACTGCAAATGCACAAAGAGTTAGAGTCATGGGTTACTCTTCCATGTCACATTCATCTTGGTGGAGCGCTCAAAATGATAAGAATGAAAAACATGCACTCATCACCAAGAATAGTGAATGATCACAAACGATAGATAGCATGATAATATTTGAGCAAGCATTAAGCAAACATTAAGTGTAGCTTATGATCAAACACATGATCATCGATGTCTCACAAATAATGACATAGTATCAAGCACTCAAAAGCAGAAAAAGGTTCGAAAGACCACCAAATAAAGCAAGAGAGAAAAGCAACACTCTCTCTCTCTCGAAGCCTATGATCTATACATCTTCTCCCCCTTTGGCAACAAGTTACCAAAAAGTTCCTAGAAAATGCATCGTACTAAGTCGTCGCTCAGGCTTGATCTTCAGGTGGTGGTGGAGTCCGGATCACTCCAAGGACGAAGGCTTCTGTAGATGTTGAAGTAGTCGCTAGAGTTGGAGCTGAGGTAGACGCTGGAGCTGAGGCTGTGGCTGGTGCAGACGTTCTAGCTCTGGTGTCAGCAACTGGCAGTGCAGACGACCTCGGACCTCGTGGCACCCTCGCAAACGCATGAGTCGTGGTCCTGCCTCTCCTCTCATTCATGTCCTCCTGGAGCTGCTCCACTGCAGACTGAACTCTGTTACCTTGATGTCCAAGTCATAGAACCTCTGTTCCATGATCCTCTCTAAACTCGCCTGGTTCTGAGTCAGGGTGGCTAGACTCTGCTCAATCCGCAGGGTGGACGCAATCAAGTAACCAAGCTGCTCTTGTTTGGTCTTCAAAAAGTATTCAGATGCCTCTGCTTGAGTAGGCATCCTGACAGCTTTCTCCTTCCTCGCCTTCTCCTTCTTTGCATAAGCTTGTGCAGACGATGGCTCATTCTCTGTCATCACAACTTCATTGTTCTCAAAATCTGGACGGATGGGCAGGTGTTCCTTATCCAACAGATATACGCCTGTGCCCATCTTGGAGTTGATGAGCTCCTGAATCTGAGGGGCATATCCACAGCTCCTCTTTTGATCTTCCGCAGTCCTTTTGATCGTTTCAACTATGAGGCTCATCACCTTGAACTTCTGAGGCACGTCAAAGACATGAAGCAGGTTGATCGCGTGGCCTCTGATCATCTTGTGATCTCCAGACTTGGGCAGTAAGGTGTGCCTTAGTATCCAATTGATCGTAGGCAATCCTGAGAGCAGATAGTGCACTGAGCCAAACTTGAACGCGTCGAGTGCTTCATTCGGGATCTCCTTGTACATGTTTGACATGGAGTTGTGATCCATCTTTTTCTTGGCATAGATATCCAAGTCCTCATCTTGCTCTTCTGGGGCATTGATGATCTGTGCCCACTCAGCCACTGTAGATTGGTACCTTGTACCCTCAGACATCCAAGTAATCCTGCCATCCGGATAAAAGTGAGTTGTGGAGTAGAACTGCATGATGAGTTCCTCATTCCACTTTGTGAGCTTCTGCCCAACAAAGTCCTCTACTCCACACGCTCTGAAGCTGTCTTGAACTCCTGGATAGTGCTATTCATTCTCCTTGATATAGGTCCAGTCGACCCATCTCATGTCACAAACGATTGGCTTCTTGTCAAGCAAAATAGTCTCATAGAAATCTTGCTGCTCCTTAGTATGAAATCTGTAATCCACGGCAGTCCTTCTCCTAGAAGCATACGGATCTGCTTCTCTCCATTTCCTCAGCCCTGAATCTCTCCTGAGCTTCATATCCTCAGCCACAGGATGAGCATCGTTGTGGTCTGGGATCTTGGGCTTGAGCTTCCTAAGGACACTCTCTTCCTCTTCTTCGATAGCTTCAGGCACTGGGGACTTGTTCTTTTCTGCAGCTGGGATGCTTCGTGTGTTCCTCTTTGGTGCACTCTTAGGCTTAGATGCAGCCTTAGGTGCTTCCTTGGGCTTGGATGTAGCTGTTCCTGACCTTATAGCATCTCCCATGAGTTTGGCTGCCTTGGGCGCTGGTGCAGCTGCCTCTTCTTCCTCATCCTCCTCTACCATGATGGAGGCCTTCCCAAGCACCCTAGCCACAGTCTTTTTCACTCTCTCTTTCCTCTTCTTCCCCTCAGCTACAACGGGCTCAATGGGAGCAGGCTTCTTAGTTGATGTTCTAGCTTTTGACATGGGCTGCCTGCCTGCTGGCCTCTTGATTTTCAGGCCTGGCTTTGAGCCTTGAGCTGGCTCAACCCTATTGGAAGTGGCCTCTTCCTCTGCCACATAGTCTTCATCCTCAAAATCAGACGTTCTCTTCTTCCTTTGACGTGTGGCAGCCTTAGGCAGATTGCTGGGGGTGCTCCTGCTGCCATCATCAGAAGAACTTGAGGGGCTAGTGCCCTCACTCATCACAACTTGCTGCTCAGACACATTCTGGCTGTCACTTTGATCAGACATGTTGCAACTGACTGCTGACCCTGTGAATAGATCATGGATAAGATAGAGTGGATGAGCATCACAAAAAGCAGAGATTTTTGCAAAAGATTAATTCAAAAACTTAGTTTTAGTTTTCCACAGAAAGCATCTCGGATCTACCGATTTTCAAACTCGGTGACACCGAAGCAGTTTTGGCACCAGAACTGGTGAACTCGGTCAGACCGAGTCACAGTTCGGTGGCACCGAGACTGCTAGGGTTTCACAGAATTCCAAAATCGGTCGCACCGATAAGTTATTCTCGGTCAGACCGAGTTTAACTTGTGCAATGGCAAAAGCCAGATCGGTGGGACCGAGTTTTTCAACTCGGTGGGTCCGAGATGGTTTCGGCGGAAACCTAACCCTAAAATTTTCGAATTAAGCCTAATCTATGAGTTCATTGACTGGATAGGAGTGTTTCAATCGTGGCAAGAATCATGATCATCACAATGTGCTAGGAATCGGAGTGGAGAATAGCACAAAGATCGAGTCCATAACCTAGTTCGGCGGAGACTCGCTACGGCGGCAACGGCGGGGCAGAAATCCGTTGACGGCGGCGGAGACCAGCGACAGGAGGCTGCTGGCGGCGAGAAGATGATCCGGAGACCTCGAGGGCAGAGCAGGCTATCGCGCGGGCGAGGAGGTTTCGGAGAAATTTCCAAAATTCTGCCCGTCACTATATATAGCCCGACCCTGTCGGTATGACCGAGTGGAACAACTCGGTGGCACCGAGATGCAAAACTGTGTGCAGTTATTGCAACTCGGTGTGACCGAAAAGTTCAAATCGGTTGCACCGAGATCAAAAACCTAGATCAACTTAATGAACTCGGTAGGACCGAAAATGGAGTATCGGTCGGACCGAGATTCATAAAGAGGTTTTGGAAGTTTAAGTCTATGACGAATCGACGACTCCGAGCGCTCCTCACACAGAGTGGTTCGAATCTGACTTGATCAAATTTTGTGATGCAGCATGAATAGAGTTTGAGACGAGAAAAGCATAGATAGCTAGAGGAGGTTCTTAGGCATTCTTGTCCATCCACTTGGCAAAAGAAGATAAAGCCAAACAATCAAAACAACAAGTGGATGTCCTTGAATGAGTAAAATATGCAACCAACATGCTCACACAATAAGATAGCAAATGAAATATGTGGCAAAGCATGCACAACCAATTCTAGCATCTATCAAGCAATTTGCGATGACTAGGTCATCTATATATGAGAATATTGACTTAGGAGTCAAGTGAGAACACTTGATCGTAGGTCATACTCATCGTTTAAGCTCAAGTGGGGTTGCCACTTTTACATAAAGCATTGTTTTGTTCACATCTTTAGAGTTGCTTTAGCTCAAGTCTTAGAGTAAAGCTCCCCCTAGATGTGATATCCCCCCTAAGAGGGATGAACTAACCTTGGGTTTTGTCGATGATGACTTCATGTAGATATTGAAGATGTGGATGCTCAATGTTGATGTAGATCTCTTGGAGCTATCCATTTGAGTGAGTTGCACTTTCAATACCTACATGGGTTAGTCCCACAAGGAACAAACAAGGATATCCATAGACATAGAGTGATGCACACAAAAGATGATGTCCATGAAAGCTTTTTAGGTTACCTTGTCCCTTGTCTTACCAACAAGAGGGTTTGTGACTCCTTGAACTAGTGCAAGATGTGGAAGTTGATTGCACTTGTTCTTGCCAAAATGATAAGAGTGAAGTATGTTGGCGGAGTCACCCTCGAGAACTCTCTAGTTCTTCTTCTTTTGGATCCACATCATCTTGATGGGAATCCTTGGAGTTCTAGTCATACTTGATGAAGTGGAACTTGAAGTAGTCTTGGGAATCCACTTGACTAAGGTCTTTGGAGCTTCTTCAAATGCATCAATTTCCTCTTGAAGCTTTTCCTTGCCTTTTTGCTCGTAGTCTTGTGGTGGAAGATCATCTTGAGCTTGTGTCCCCTTGAAAGAAGTATACTTCTCTTGTTGAGGGACAAACTTCGTCTTGGGGTATTGATCTTCTTCCCATTCAACTCCATTGGCATTGAACTTTCGTTCAAAACCAACACCTTGATTCTTCCGGTGCATTCCTTGCTTGCGCACAATTTCCTCGAATTGCTTACTCCCGGCAAGGCTCTTGTACACTCCTTTCTCTATAATTCCCTTCAATAAGCTATTTTCTTGCTCAAGTGTAACTTGGCTAAGAGAATCATTAGTGGAATCAAGAGAACTACTAGAAGCAACAATATTGGATTTAGCGTGATCATTGTTACTACTAGAGGAAGAATCTTTCTTGTTAGATTTGACTTAAGGCATGTAAGTGGATAAGAGTAAACGCTTGGCAATGTAAGAAGAACTTTTCTTGCGGAGATCATCATTGATTGCCTTTAAGAACTCATGCTCTTGCTCAAGATTGAGCTTTTCAAAGCGTAGTTTCTCATGAGCTCTTAAAAGTTCTCGGTGATCTTCGAAGATAGTGTCATGAGCTAACTTAAGAGTTTTTAGTTCTTTAGTTAGAGCCTCAATCTTCTCCTTATCATTGTCATTCGTTTTATCTTGATTAGCATGATTAATTGGTCTTTCATCATAGTATTCATCACTAGAGTTGTCACCAAGCAAATCAACATACTCGGGGTGTGTTACCTTAGGACCTTTGGCCATGAAGCATCTTCCAATTCCTTCATTTGGTGAGTCAAAATATGTCGTAGGAGTTGGTTGACGCAAGTGCTAGACCGACAACACCTTCATCTTGAGTATCTTCGGAGTCGGAGTGATAACTTCTCTCGGAGTGGCTGTCGGAGTCGGAGCCGGATACCCATTCACCAACATGAGCTTGATGTCTTCGTCTTGTATAGCTCCTTGATGATTTTTCCTTCCTTTCCGAATCCTTGCTTCTCCATGAGTATCTTCGTTCATAACGATCATCTCTACTCCTTCTCTCTCTTGGTGGTGATCCTTTGCTTCTTCTTTTTGGAGAATCTTCTCTTCTCTTGTAGGGAGCCGTACACTCATTGGAATAGTGTCCGGGTCTTCCACAATTGTAACAGTTTCGCTCTCGACTCGAAGATCTTTTGTCATTGTAGGACCTTGACTTGGAGCTTCTATCTTTGCTTCTACTCTTGTAGAACTTGTTGAAGTTCTTCACCATTAAGCTCAATTCTTGATTGAAGTCTTGTTTCTCACTTGATGATGTAGGGGCTTCACATGAGGCTTTATAGGCAGCACTTGATTTGTTGTGAAGTTCCTCTTTATCCTTAAGTGACATCTCATGAGCAACAATTCTTCCAATCACTTCTGTTGGCTTGAGATCTTTGTAATTGGGCATCATTTGGATCAATGTGCACACGGTATCATATTTTCCATCCAAGGCTCTTAGGATCTTCTTGATGATGAATTTATCGGTCATCTCTTCACTTCCTAAGCCGCCAATCTCATTTGTGATGAGAGCAAGCCTAGAGTACATTTCGACGACACCTTCACCATCCTTCATCTTGAACTTGTCAAGTTGGCTTTGAAGCACATCCAACTTGGATTCCTTGACAGAGTCGGTACCTTCGTGCATATCAATCAAAGTGTCCCAAATTTCCTTTGCATTCTCAAGGCGGCTGATTTTGTTGAATTCTTCGGGGCACAATCCATTGAAGAGAATATCACAAGCTTGAGCATTGTATTGCAACATCTTCAGCTCATCCACGGTAGCTTCACGGTTTGGTTCTTTCCCATCAAAGAAGTCACCTTGCAAACCAACACACACAATAGCCCAAACGGCAGCGTTATGTCCAAGAATATGCATTTTCATTTTATGCTTCCAACTAGCAAAATTAGTACCATCAAAGTAAGGACCTCTACGGTGATAATTTCCCTAACTAGACGCCATACTCTCCTACGTTGTGAAACCAAGGCTATGACCACCAAAAGCTATGGAGATCAAGCAAATGGATACCAAAGCTCTGATACCACTTGTAGGATCGAAGTATGTCTAGAGGGGGGGTGATTAGACTACTTGACCAAATAAAAACTTAACCTTTTCCCAATTTTAGTTCTTGGCAGATTTTAGCTATTTTAGGACAACTCAAGCAATCATCACATAATTCAAGCAAGCATGCAAAGAGTATATTGGCAGCGGAAAGTAAAGCATGCAACTTGCAAGAATATAAAGGGAAGGGTTTGGAGATTTCAAACGCAATTGGAGACACGGATGTTTTTCCCGTGGTTCGGATAGGTGGTGCTATCCTACATCCACGTTGATGGAGACTTCAACCCACGAAGGGTAATGGTTGCGCGAGTCCACACAGGGCTCCACCCAAGGGCAACGGTTGCGCGAGTCCACGAAGGGCTCCACCCACGAAGGGTCCACGGAGAAGCAACCACCCACAAAGGGTCCACGAAGAAGCAACCTTGTCTATCCCACCATGGCCATCGCCCACGAAGGACTTGCCTCACTAGCGGTAGATCTTCACGAAGTAGGCGATCTCCTTGCCCTTACAAACTCCTTGGTTCAACTCCACAATCTTGTCGGAGGCTCCCAAGTGACACCTAGCCAATCTAGGAGACACCACTCTCCAAGAAGTAACAAATGGTGTGTAGGTAATGAACTCCTTGCTCTTGTGCTTCAAATGATAGTCTCCCCAACACTCAGCTCTCTCTCATAGGATTTGGATTTGGTGGAAAGAAGATTTGAGTGGAAAGCAACTTGGGAAGGCTAGAAATCAAGATTCATATGATAGGAATGGAATGTCTTGATCTAAACACATGAGTAGGTGGTTTTCTCTCAGAACATATGAGTAGGAATGATGTGTGTGTTCTGATGGCTCTCTCATAGAATGAGAAGGAGGTGGAGGGGTATATATAGCCTCCACACAAAATCCAACCGTTACACACAATTTACCAATCTCGGTGGGACCGAATCAGAAAACTCGGTCGGACCGAAATGGTAAACCTAGTGACCGTTAGGAATTTCGGTGGGACTGACATGCAACTCGGTAGGACCGATTAGGTTAGGGTTTGGGCATAACGTAATCTCGGTGAGACCGATTACACAAACTCGGTGAGACCGAGTTTGGTAATTAGCTAACCAGAGAGTTGGTCAGGCAAACTCGGTGGGACCGATTTTCTCTTTCGGTGAGACCGAGTGGAACTCGGTGAGACCGAAAAGTTACAAAGGGGAAACACTGAGTTTACATTGCAATCTCCGTGGGACCGATTCGCTCTTTCGGTGGGACCGAAAAGTTACGAAAGGGAAACAGAGAGTTTGCAACCCCATCTCGGTGGGACCAAGATCCTTATCGGTAGGACCGAATTGCTAGGGTTTGGCAGTGGCTAATGACAATTGAAACTCGGTGGCGCCGGATAGGAAAAATCGGTAGGACCGAGTTTGGCTTAGAGTTTAGGTCATATGTGGATATGGGAAAGTAGTTGAGGATTTTGGAGCATATCATTAAGCACATGGAGCAAGAGGCTCATTAAGCAACACCTCATCCCTCCTTGATAGTATTGGCTTTTCCTATGGACTCAATGTGATCTTGGATCACTAAAATATAAAAAGGAGAGTCTTGAGCTTTTGAGCTTGAGCCAATCCTTTGTCCTTAGCATTTTGAGGGTTCCACTTCCACATCCATGCCATGCCAATCATTGAGCTTTCATGAAATAATCATCATGGAATAGCATTAGCTCAATGAGCTATATGTTGTTATGAATTACCAAAACCACCTAGGGATAGTTGCACTTTCACATCCTCACTGTCAGATCCTTCTACTCTGGTCTTCTCTCCGGGGAGTTTCCTCCCTTCCTCAGCACGTGCACACTTGTCGGCCAGGGCATACAGCTCACTAACGTCTCTGATCCTGCACATCGACATCTCCTCCCGCATCCTACGGTTACGCACGTTCTGATGGAACGCGCTGATGACCGCGGCGGGGTGGACGTCTGGGATGTTATACTGTACACGGCTGAACCTCTGAATGTACTTGCGCAGGGGCTCTCCTTCCTTCTGGGCGAGCAGATGAAGGTCACTCTCTTGGCCATGAGGTTTGTGGCCGCCTGTAAAGGCGCCGACAAATTGATGGCATAGATCAGCCCAGGAGGATATGGAGTTGTCCGGCAAGTGCATGAGCCAGGACCTGACGTTGGGCTTGAGCACCAGCGGGAAGTAGTTGGCAAGGACCTTGTCGTCCCGCCCCCCGGCAGCCTGCACCGCGATGGTGTAGATGCTGAGGAACTCCGACGGATGCGTCTTGCCGTCGTACTTCTCTGGTACATTTGGTTTGAAATTCTTCGTGCTGGGCCACTGGACTTGCCGCAGCTCACGAGTGAACGCAGGGCAACCTACCGCATATGGCAAGTCGCCTGGTTCCGCTAGCGCATGCATGTCAACAGAGGGCCCAGCGCGCTGGTCTGATTGACGTCGCGCTTCCCTTCGGCGCTCGATGCGAGTACGAGCGTCTTCTTGTTGTCGTTCTTGAAGAACTTGGCGCTGATCGCGACGAGCTCGCGGATCTGATGACACGGTGGAGTCGCTGTCGAGGTGGATCCGGCGAGTCGGCGATCTCGGCCTTCGGGGCGGAGAGTGCACAGTAGTTGCACCCCCACCAGTCCTGTCGTCTCCGGCTCGTGCCTGGCTGGCTTGCCATGGCTGCGACGTGCTCTGTTGCCGTGGAGTGTCGCCGTTGGCGAAGCCGATGAGACTCTGGATGGTTGCCCTCCAATCGTCGATCTTGTCCGCCGTTGGAGGGTAGTCTAGGAGCAGCTGAGCTCGCGCCAAAGCTTCTGCTGCAGTGGCGGGCGGTGGTGGCGAACGGTGCGAGGAGCGGGATATGCTCGGACTTCTAACCACGTTAGAAGGAGCAATATCATGTCCAGGCGACCGTGCCTCGCTCATGCCAGCATGTTGGCGTGCATGGTGGTCCTGAGCGCTCCGAGATCCACCAGCCCGATCTTGGTCTAGCAAACGCATGGTACCGTGAGTACCATGACGCTTCCGGTCCCGCGCCTCCTGAGACAGGCGCGGTGCATGTACGGACGCCGAGGTCTTGGAGTGCGCCCGGTCGTTGTGGGAGCCGGCTACGCCGCCGATGGGCAGCGCAGCCTCGCCCTTGGACCTGGCAGCACCGTGAGCTCCCTCGTCTACGCCCGTTCTTCCGCCGGCGCCCGCCCCATCAGCTGTTTGTCCCGGCGGTGGTGGGTAAGGTGCGGACGGAGTAGTCGCCTCCGAAACCTTCTTCTTCGGTGGCATGTTGATGAACATGATGAAGATCTAGCTCGCGAGAACGCCGGATCTGGTTCACACAACTTCGACGCCCCCTACCTGGCGCGCCAAAGATGCCGGGGTACTGATCCACGGGCACCTATGGGACCGGCGGACCGGGTCCCTTTCGGTTCGGCGGGGGCAGAGATCGTGCAAAGAGCGGATCGAGGCGATGCACGCGAGCAGTTTACCCAGGTTCGGGCCGCACGGATGCGTAAAACTCTACTCCTGCGTTGTGGTTTGTATTGATTTCTTGCTCGGGAGCGCGGAGTGCTACAGTATACACCCGCAGCTAACAAGACCGAGCGTGGGTGTTCGAACCAGCTAACCCCCTTCTACGTTGCACACGGGCCTCCTTTTATATGCTCAAGGGGTTATCGACAGGTGGCAACGGAGGTAAAGGGCAAAAATGGAAAGGTGCTGTGGTAGGTACAGCTACCTGCTACAGTGTATCATACCTAACCCTGACGGCAGGGGACAAGGGCCTTAAATGCCCGTCTGTGTCGCCTAAACAGTGCGAAAAGGGACCGCCAGGGACGCCACCGTTCGCCACGATGGAGATCTTGTCAGCGCCGCTTGCCACCGCACGCCGCTGGCTGCACAGCCTCCCGCCACGTATGCCTGGAAGGGCCCCAGAGCGACACGTTGGTGGATGCGCTGGAGCGCGGGCCCAGGGAGGTGGCTTGCCGCGGCAAGCGCCTTGCCGCTGTCGTTGTCTTGTCGCGTCCGGGAGCTTTTCGCTCACCGGGCCTTGCCGGGGCGCGTGGTGCGCCGCGGCAAGTTCCTTGCAATGCCTTGGGTGGCCTTCCCGGCAAGCTCCTCTTGCCGGGGTCTTGGGATGCTTTTGCTAGCCTTCCCGGCAAGCTCCTCTTGCCGGGGTCTTGTCTTCTTGGCTTGGACACTTTGTTCTTGAATGGATCCAAAGGAACCACGGAGGACCTTGGCGGTCACCCGGCAAGCCTTGCCGCGGGATGCTGCGACTGCCCGTGCACAAGTTCGGGATACTAGGGTACCCCTACTCTAGTACACCGACAATCGTAGTTCTACATCTGCTAGCATCGTCCCAACCAGAGTCACCACTAAGGTCAACCAATCCAGAGCCCATAGTGACTCGTGGTTGCACAGGTTCTTCCGGCCATGAAGTATTCTTCCGTCTCTTTGAGCCTAGGTGGTGCTTTCAGCATGATATCACGGCGCTTCTCCGGAATCACCGAGTACTGGACGCACCAATGTACCCTTCTTAACCATTCTCCACCCAGAGGTATATTGAATCCTTGTCTTGATTCTTGAAGTCTTGGCCTTGAAGATGCAGTCCTTGCAGATGCCATCATGGAGTTGTCATCATTGACGTATAGTTCTTCATACTCACACCACTCCCGAGCACTCATACCAACCCTGTCTACTATATCATAGCATTAAAACTTTATAGTGTCCCGGGCTTGATAATAGGGTGATGGGTTCCTACCTCAGGCATTCTACTCAACTACAAGAAGTCAATATAACTACTGGAGGGATTATGAATGATGAAACTAAATGCAATAAAAACATAGGCATGAAAAGCATGGTCAAAGTGAACTTGCCTGGTATTACTTGATGAAGATAATAATGCTCTCGGAATAAAGACTTGGTAGAACTATTCGTCACTCCATTGAAAATCTATTAAGTCAAACATAACATTCACATAAGCAAAACATTCTAACAATCAATTCTATCAATCATATTAACACTCAATCAAAATAAAAGCAACAAAGAAAACCAAATAGAAAATCCAAAGAATTTCAAAGAAAACTAGGGAGAAACCAACTCACACAATAACAATCAATACTTTCTTATTAAAACTAAATTACTCTAATAACTTTTCTACAGCATAGAATATATAATTCTAATGAAACAACAGAAAATAATTTACTAAAGCATTTACTAGCAAAAAGAACTAGTATGAAAACTATTGTAACTAACACCAGAATAACTATAACAACTAGCAAAACACTAAGACAATAGTAAACAATACTAAAATAATTATCAAACTAATTTAGTCCTAAATAACAGAATCAATGACAACATATATTGAAGTGGCAAGAAGAATTACTTTTGAAACTAATAAAACTATTATTATGAACTATCACTATGAACTAAACGAACAAATACTAAAATAGTACTATGAACTAAACAAACAAATACTAAAACAATAGCTAAACACTAATAAATAACTACACAAATTTATCTATTGTAGTCTAACAGAAACATATGATAACATGTAAAAATTTACAAAAAGAATTAACTAAAAAATAATTAAAGACACTAATTATATGACTAAAACAACTACATAAGCAAAATAGTACTATTTTCACAATAAACCTAATTTAAAGTAAACTAAAAATAAGCCACTATATATCCAGTAGCATATAGTAATCATGTGAACTTGATATGTGTTCGATATTTTGATAGTATGTATGTTGTTATTCCCTTAGTGGTGTCATGTGAACGTCGAGATATGACACTTCACCATATTTGGGCCTAAGGAAATGCATTGTGGAGTAGCAATTTGATGGTGGGTTGCAAGAGTGACAAAAGCTTAAACCCCAGTTTATGCGCTATTTCGTAAGGGACCGATTGGATCCAAAACTTTAATGCTACGGTTAGAATTTATTCTTAATACTTTTCTCGTAGTTACGGATGCTTACGGTAGGGTTAATTATAAGTAGGATGTTTGTTCAAGTAAGAACATTACCTAAGCACCGGCCCACCCACATATCAAATTATCAAAGTAGCGAACACAAATCAAACCAACATGATGAAAGTGACTAGATGAAATTCCCGTGTACCCTCAAGAACGCTTTTCTTATCATAAGTGACCGTTTTGGCCTTTCCTTTGCCTCAAAATGATTGGGCTACCTTGCTGCACTTTTGTTAATACTATTGTTTCTTTCTCGTTACAAATTATCTTTCTATCAAACTACTCTATTACTTACAATTTCAGCACCTACAGACATTACCTTACTGAAAACCACTTGTCATTTCCTTCTGCTCCTCATTGGGTTCGACACTCTTACTTATCGAAAAGAGCTACAATTGATCCTCTATACTTGTGGGTCATCAAGGCTATTTTCTGGCGCCGTTGCCAGGGAGTGAAGCGCCTTTGGTAAGGAAACATTTATATAGTGTGCTGAAATTTATTGTCACTTGTTACTATGGAAAACAATCCTTTGAGGGGTTTGTTTGGGGTATCTTCACCTTGTCCGGAACCACAATTAGCAACCCCTCAACCTACTGCACCTACTGAAAATATTTAATATGAAATTCCTTTGGGTATGATAGAACAACTGCTAGCTAATCCTTATGTAGGAGATGGACACGAACATCCTGATATGCACTTGATATATGTGGAACAAATTTGTGGATTATTTAAGCTTGCAATTTTACCCAGGGATGAAGTGATGAAAAAGGTCTTCCCTTTATCTTTGAAGGGAAAAGCATTGGCATGGTATAGGCTATGTGATGATATTGGATCATGGAATTGGAATCATTTGAAATTGGAGTTCCACCAAAAAAATATCCTATGCATCTAGTTCATCGTGATCAGAATTATATATATAATATTTGGCCTCATGAAGGAGAAAGTATCACTCTAGCTTGGGGGAGGCTTAAGTCAATGTTATATTCATGCCCCAATCATGAGTCCTCAAGAGAAATTATTATCCAGAATTTTTATGCTCGGCTTTCTCGTAATGATCAAACCATGCTTGATACTTCTTGTGCTGGTTCATTTATGAAGAAGACTATTGAATTCCGGTGGGATCTTTTGGAAAGAATTAAATGCAACTCTGAAGATTGGGAACTCGACGAAGGTAAAGAGTCAGGTATTAAACTTAAGTATGATTGTGTTAAATATTTTATGGACACTGATGCTTTTCAAAAGTTTAGCACTAAATATGGACTTGACTCTGAGATAGTAGCCTCCTTTTGTGAATCATTTTCTACTCATGTTGAACTCCCTAAGGAGAAGTGGTTTAAGTATCACCCACCTATTAAATAAGAAATTATAGAATGACTACCAGTTATAGAAGAAACTATACTTTATAATGTTGATCCAGTTGTTCGTGCTGCTTATATTGAGAAACCACCTTTCCCTGTTAGGATTAAGGAACATGCTAAAGTTTCAACGTGGTTAACAAAAGCTATATTAGAACACCTAAACATGATGAACAAATTAAAGTTGAACCTAGTATTACTATGGTTAAAGATCTCCTGGAAGAAGATATGGATGGGCATGCTATTTACTTCTATGAAGAAGCTGATAGAATTGCTAAACCTGATAAAAGAGATAAACATAGACCTGTTGTTGGCATGCTTGTTATTTCATTTAAAATAGGAGATCAATGTTATCATGGTTTGTGTGACATGGGTGCTAGTGTGAGTGCTACTCCTTACACTTTATATGAAGAAATCATGAAAGACATTGCACCTACTGAGATAGAAGAAATAGATGTTACTATTAAACTTGCTAATAGAGACACCATATTACCATTTGGGATTATTAGAGATGTTGAAGTCTTGTGTGGGAAAATAAAATAATCTACTGATTTTGTTGTTCTTGTTTCCCCACAAGATGACTTTTGTCCCATTATCTTTGGTAGACCTTTCTTGAATACAGTTAATGCTAAGATAGATTGTAAGAAACAAACTCTTGGTGTTAGCTTTGGTGATCAGTCTCATGAGTTTAATTTTTCCAATTAGTAGAAATCATCATGAGAAAGAATTGCCTAGTAAGGATGAATTAATTGGTCTTGCTTCTATTGCTATTCCACCTACTGATCCTTTAGAACAATATTTGCTAGACCATGAAAATGACTTACATATGCATGAAAGAAATAAAATAGATAAGGTTTTCTTTGAACAACGTCCTCTGCTTAAACACAATCTGCCTATTGAGACTCTAGGAGGCCCTCCTCCACCTAAAGGTGATCCTGTGTTTGAATTAAAACAATTGCCAGAAACTTTGAAAGATGCTTATCTTGATGAAAAGAAGATATATCCTGTTATTATTAGTGCTAGCCTTTCAGAACATGAAGAAGAAAGATTATTGAAAGTTCTAAGGAAGCACCGGGATGCTATTGGATATACTCTTGATTATTTAAAGGGCATTAGTCCCACTCTATGTCAGCACAAAATTAATATGGAACCTGATGCTAAACCCGTTGTTGATCACCAACGTCGGTTGAATCCAAAAATGAAGGAAGTGGTAAGAACGGAAATCTTAAAACTTTCGGAAGCAGGTATAATCTACCCTATAGCTAATAGTAGATGGGTAAGTCATGTTCATTGTGTCCCTAAGAAAGGAGGTATTACTGTTGTTCCCAATGATAAAAATGAACTTATTCCACAAATAATTTTACAGGCTATAGAATGGTAATTGATTACAGAAAATTAAACAAAGCAACGAGAAAAGATCATTACCCCTTGACTTTTATTGATCAAATGCTTGAAAGATTATCTAAGAACACACACTTTTGCTTCCTAGATGGATACTCTGGGTTTTCACAAATACCTATTTCTCAACCTTATCAAGAAAAGACTACTTTTACGTGTCCCTTTGGAACATATGCTTATAGACGTATGCCTTTTGGTTTATGTAATGCACCCGCTACCTTTCAAAGATATACGACTGCTACATTCTCTGACTTTTGTGAAAATATTGTTGAGGTTTTCATGGATCACTTTTCAGTTTATGGGAAGTCTTTTTATGATTGTTTAAGCAATCTTGAGCGAGTTTTGCAGAGACGTGAACAAAAAGAAATCTTCTCTTGAATTGAGAGAAGTGCCACTTTATGGTTAATGAAGGTATTATCTTGGGTCATAAAATTTCTGAAAGAGGTATTGAAGTGGACCAAGCTAAGGTTGATGCAATTGAGAAAATGCCATGTCCAAAGGACATCAAAGGTATTCGTAGTTTCCTAGGTCATGCTGGTTTCTATATGTCGGAGTAATGGGCCACGGGTAGGCCAACCCGGGCCCCAGGACCTTTCAAGACATCGGGGCAGGCTGCGCCCCTCAAGACTCTGGGACGAAGAGCCGCCTCCTGAGGAGTCGACGGCAGGGCGGCCGGCTGCCTGCCCACGACCGAGTCCCAGGGACGACTTCCAGAGAAGCCGGCTTGGGGAGCCGGCCGGCGACTCCAACAAATCACGACCTCATCAAAGGGGGACGAGGCAGGGGCGTGGCTACAGCAAAGCCTACCCCCGCCCCTCACCAAGGGCAGGCATGGCCACAACACGCCGTACTCCGGAAGATCTCCGTGCGGCGTGGCACTGTTGCCATGCCGGCCCTAACGTCAGCACCACAGTACCGAGTCCTGTGCCCACGACGGCTTGTCTGTACAGCCTAGAAGCATCGGGACCCACTAGCCAGCGAGACCTCAGGAGACGGCGGGAGGACCGCCAGTCGGACCCGTCGGGAGTCGTCCTGGGGAAGTCGGCCAAGCCAGCCCCCGGGGCCCACGCGCCATTAATCAAGATGAGATGGGGAGTGGCCACAGTGATCGTCCGCCAGGCGGCGGGACTGTTGCCACGACCCCATGACCAAGCCTGCGTCATCAAGAGCACGACTACAGTAATCAGCAGCTGGCAAGACCCGCCCGCGGCGGACGCGGCCTGTCGGCTCCGTGCCAGACCAGTCGGCAGGGCCCACCAGTCGGCGGGCCCCACCAGTCGTCGGAGAAGTCGGAGGTTGGAGGGACTGACGGCTGGGCCCACGCCCAGTCTAATTAGCATTGTACCCCTGGGGGTAGGCCTATATAAACCCCCCAGGGCACCCATGCAAAGGGTTGGATCCCAGTAGTTCTATACCATACCAAATAGAAGGAGGGAGCTAGCCTTGCCCTCTCCTACCGCCAGATACAGCTCAAGGAGCAACCGTGTAAACACTTGACCATAGTGATCATGCGGAGACCCTGCAGAGCAGCAGTAGGGGTGTTATCTCCGCGGAGAGCCCTGAAGCTGGGTAAGATTCGCCGGCGTGCATGTCTTCGCCTCATCCTGTTTCCAGGCACCAGCGACGTTCTACTCGCCCCCACCATGATAAGCCATCCATTGGCATATGTCGCACCAAACCCCCGACATTTTGCGCCCACCATGGGGCGTGGTGCACCGCCGTCCGGAGATCTATTCTGGACGGGAACCCTTTTTCTCCCTGGCGAGCGCAGCCAGCCAGGCACGCTAGACGAAGTTTGCATCGACGCGATGCGCGGCATTGAGATCGCCTGCGCAGCCAGCTCCTTGGCCGAGCTTGTCAGTGTCAGGACCCCGACTCAATGCCACATAGATCTAGCATGTAACACTTCATATCACTTTGCGGCCTCACGCACGGTATTCCCACGGGTGTCGCCTTACCTTTACCCGGGACCGTTTGCGCCTTTTGGCACACGTATATGACAGTGTCGCTAGCATCCATATGATAAGGAGCCCGGGCTGACATGGCTAGTCGTAAACCCAAAGCGGCACAGACTTACAGGGACAGGCATCCATGACCCAGCATCGAACGTGTCGGTCATCAGCGAGTGAATCCAGGCTGTAGCACTGGGCTAGCAGGACTCCGGTGAACCGGGCTGTAGCGGGCTAACAGGACTCCGGTATTCACCGCGTGACATTTCCCCGAAGGGACAGACACAGGAACGAAGAAGGACACATGCCGGCCAGCCTAAGTGTTCCGGAGCAGTAGCAAGCTACCATGGCTCGGTGGAAACACTAGGAGACATTTCCCGGTAAGAGAGGCTACTAAGGATAAACAACTAGATAGTCAGATCCCACACATACCAAGCATTTCAATAACATACACACAATATGCTCGATATGTGCAAACACAACATGGCATCACAACATGACTCTACGACTCAAGTAGTTTATTCATTAGGCTCCGAGGAGCGAGATATTACAATCATGGGTGTCATGACCCAACAATCAGAGCATACAAGTCAAAGCACAAGCGGAAGCTATCATGTCTGGGTACAGACATCTATAAATAAAAAGGCCGAGAAGCCTGACTATCTATCAGATCCTGCCGAGGGCACAAGATCGTAGCTGAGGTATCAAGCTAAACGTCGAAGTCCACGTGGAACTACTAGTGAGACTGAAGTCTCTCTGCAAAAACATAAAATAGGCAAACGTGAGTACAAATGTACCCAGCAAGACTTACATCAGAACTAACTACATATGCATCATTTTCAACAAAGGGATGGTGGGGTTTAACTGCAGCAAGCCAGCTTTGACTCGGTGGCTATCCTAAACTACGACTGCAAGCAACTCTTTTGAGGTGGCGCACACGAGTCCACATATTCACCATATCAACACACCACTATGGATCCGCTCCCGTCTCCCTACGAGAACGCCATCCATAGCACTCACGCTTATCTTGCGCATTTTAAAGTATCCACTTTCACTTGTCTATGAACTGATATAAGCAACCCAGAAGTCCTTTACCGCGGACACGGCTATTCGAATAGATGATGTTAACCCTGCAGGGGTGTACTCCTTCATACATGTTTCCACCACTTAGCGTCTGCACACGACATGTGCTCGGCAGACTTCAAGCGAAAGCCGACGTGGGTGTAGACCACGACCTACCTAAACACTCAAGTCTCTAGTCCAGGTTTATCGCCTATTCGGGTTCCATCCATGAGGAGATCCGGCCGGAGTTTCGCTCACAGCCCCAAACGATGTGAACAGGGTTCCGTGACACCAAACGGGCGCCCGGTATACCCGGCCACGTGCCTACCGCATCACAGCCCACCCCTACGGTCAGCGCTGTCCACGGCCTCCAGCATACTACAAACACCAGAAACTACTTGCAACTCCTGGACAGAGGACAAGGGTGAATAAGAAGTCGAGCGGGGTCATATTTCAGGGCCCAATGTATGGTAGTAGCTGAATCATGGATCACAAACACAGAGCTCAGTTCCTGAGGACGGCTGCAATGAGACAACCCACCATGTACTCCTACATGGCCTCTCACCGCTACCTTTACCAAATCGTGTTCACACACTTAGCTCACACACAGTAGGACATGTTCACACGCCTCTGATTCATCCCCGATGAATCAGACCTGACTCAACTCTAAGCAGTAGCAGGCATGACAAACAAGCATGAATGAGTAGGCACAACAGGGCTCAAACAATTCCTACTCATACTAGTGGGTTTCATCTATTTACTGTGGAATGACAGGTCATGCAAAGGATAAAGGGGTTCAGCTACCGCAGCAGGTAACAGATGAATCGTTGTTGTCCTAATGCAGTAAAAGAGAGCAGGAGCGAGAGAGTAGGATTGTATCGGAATGAACAAGGGGGTTTTGCTTGCCTGGCACTTCTGAAGATAGCATTGAGTCTTCATCAGTGTCAACGATCACATCATCGATATCACGTCTATCGAGAGGGGACAATACCGGCAACACAAAAGGGAACAAAATCAATGCAATGCACAATATGATGCATGATCATGACATGGCAAAATGAATGTGTTTTGGGCTAATGCAACTAGCAACAGATTAAATGAAGTTGGTTTGAATACAAAATTCAAATTCAAACTCCATATGTGATTATTCAAATGCCATTTAATTGATTTGTGCTAAACAGCAGCTATAAGTTGTTCTAACATGCATGAAAATGGTACAGATGGATTCCTTGAATTTTTCTGATAATTTTTCATATATAAATTATTTAATTTGGAGTTACGGTTAATTTTCTATGATTTTTAGAAGTTTTAGGCATTTTCTGGAATTAATAAATCATTTTAGATTTACTTAAATTCCAGAAAGGAATTATTGCGTCAGCACTAGGTCATGCTGACCTCAGCATAGTCAACAGGGGCTGGTCCGGGTCAAACCTGACCTGTGGGGGCCACACGTCAGTGACACAGGGTTGTTTAACCCACTGACAGGTGGGGCCGGGTCAAAGGCCACGTCAGCACGGTCAACTCCGACATGTGGGGTCGGTCAAAGTGTGACGGGGCCAGGTCAAACTGACCTATGGGGCCCACAAAATTAGTACTAATCTAAACAGAGAGGTTAAACTAATTAATTAGGCACGGGGCCCACTTGGTAGTGGCTCTAGTGGGTGATTAGCGAGGTGTTTACGCCCTAATTAAGTGGCCACGTCGGCGAGTGACGCCGGCGACCACGGCGACGGCGGAACCTCGCCGGAGTAGCTCGGGTTGGCACTACAGGCTGCGGTTGGGCACCCTGAGGGCACCAGGAGGAAGCCCGTGCTCCCGCGCATCTAGGGGGAGCCACGAGAGGGCGTGGGGTGGCCGGAGTTGAGCGCGGTATCGACCCCGGCGGCGGCCGGAGCTCGGGGGTTCGCGGGACCGGCGCTATGGTGCATGGGAGGAGGGGTTGGTGGGTGCTACGGGCTCCTGGGAGTGCTCTGAGTACGTCTGCGTGCTCGGTTTGGACGGAGGTGAACCAAAACGACGACGGCGACAAGTCCGGCGCCGGTGAGGTCTCGGTCTCGACGGAACTATGGCCTAGGGCTCGCAAACACGAGGGGAGAGAGAGGGGTTCTGCACAGAGGCTCACCGCGGAGCTGTAGGGAGGGTCAGTGGGCTCGGGGGCGCGCCGGAGTGGCCGAATTCGACGGAGAACGGCGCCGGGCCGGAGCTTGGGGATGATGACGATGGCGGCTGCTCGGGGCCCTTCCGGTCACGTGGCTCGGTGAGGGGGTTGGCGACGAGGTGCAGGAGCTCGGGAGCACGTCGGAGAGGGGAGGGGGTGGCCGTGGTCATGGCTACGGCGAGCGGCGCTCCCAGGTGCGTTCGGGGATCACAGGAAGAGAGGGAAAGAGAGAGCCAGGGGAGGGGGAGCGGTCCAGAGGGAGTGAGAAGGGCCAGGGGCTGCGTGGCGTTGCGGACGGAGTCCAGGGCGACGAGAGGAAGCAGGAGGTGGCCGAGGCAGCGTCAGCGCTCGCCACCGAGCTGCTTCGGTGCGAGGGGAGGAAGAAGACAAGGGGGAGGAGGTGGGCTGGGCCTGCGCAGGTGGGCTGCACAGTGTTGGGCTGTGGGTGGCTGCTAGGTAAGGTCCAGGTAATTTCTGTGTTATATTTTTCTGTTCTGTTTTGTTTTTATTTAATTCTTTTGCCACTGTTTTGAATTTAAAAATAATTCAAACAATGCCAAAAACTCCACTGAGTATTTTATATTGCTAGATGGACTTTTCCAAAAGCTTATAAAATATTTCAGGGATATTTGAAATTATATTCTAATTATATGAATATAATTCAAATTCAAATAGCTAATGATTTAAATTCAAAGTCCCAAAAATAAATCCTTAAAAATGTTCAATATTTTGGTTGGGACCAGAACCCTTACCAAAAATTATCAAACATTTAAGAGGAGCATTTTGGAGCAATGAATGAGATTTCTAGGGTTTTTGCCCCTCTTTTATTTAGGGTTTTGAGGCTTCCAATATTCCTCAATTCAAATTTCATTTGAATTTAAACATGATGCAGCAACCAAGCTAGTCCAAGGCCAGGGTAAAGCTAGGGATGTGACAACTCACCCCCACTAAACAAGAATCTCGTCTCGAGATTCAAGCGTAGGGTAAGGTGAAGGAAAACGCAACTAGTATAATCTTCACGATCCAGGGTGCACTTCAATTGAACATTGATTCATTCACCATCATTGTCTTGAAGTCTTGCCTTGAAAAATCCTGTCAACATGACATGGAGGGAAGAAGGAGACTCTAGAAGGGTCGATCTTCTCGAAGGTCGAACAACTCACGGAATGAGACATAGGACCATCTCTCGGTTGAGACACGAGATACACATCGAGAGGGGTGGAAAGAAACGGATGACGAAGGTTCACTAGGTGGACAACAATTTCACGCTTAAGAAGGTGGTAATCAATTGTCAACGTAGCGAGGAGTTGAGTTGCCATGATACCACAACGAGGCATCTTAGGGATGGTGACTCGTAGATATATCCCCTTAAGTGGCAAAAAGAATTACCTTTGATTCAAAGATCATTGAAACTCTTTATACCAGCCTAAGGCAATCACAAGCGATCATTTGGAGGGGGTCGGTAGAATGGCATACTCAGACTTGGATGATGTGGATTACCTTGTTGAAGACAACGTAATGGATGAATTTGCTTACCACCGGAAATGGAAGAGACCCATGGTAGAATGGCACATTGGCGGTGCAAGCTAGGAACAAAATGCAAATGCTGGGAATGATTCTGGTAACTGGGGAAGAACCCAACAACAGAGAGTGATTTCACTGTCTGAAGAGGTCATAGCATTGCCGAGGAAACTGAGAGGAATCCCAGTTAGTGCCGATGATAACACGTAGCACTTGTGCGTGCTCTCAAGAACTTGAGCATTTCCACATTCGTCAAGGTTTTACCAACATCCGTGTCAAGGGTCCGGTAACACAACTTACTACCATGATGAACGGTGATGGAGGATGCAGATGCAAAGAAAGATAACACTTTCTCAGATTTCACCTTAGCGAGGCCAAGGAAACAAAATCTGGATGATCGACCGAGAGACATTTAGCACTCCGCTTCTAATGTTCTCCTTGATGTGCTAGTGTATCCCATTCATAGATATGGTTTGATAACTAGAACATCAAGTAAAAGGTCGGACTTCGGGAGCAATAGAATCCATAAGGAACAGTTACGGAGGTAAATCCTATGAAGTCCTTATGGGGAGGTGGCCAACTTCTTCAATCAAGATACTACAATAATAGGTCTTTCGGCTGGGTGGTGCTGGCCACGACATCCACTTTACCAGTTATCGAGGAACCAATATTATAGTTCTTAGGGAAATGTTCCAACCATCATATCTGCCTGAGATTCAGATCTGGTTGGTGTCAGAATATTCCAGACCCATCGAGTCTAGGAAGAAAAATGAAAGTTTGCAACACAAATCGACGAGATGACGTTGCGGGATTCTCGGAAGATGAACTACGATAGCAAGCTCCAAAACATGAGCTGGTTCTGCTACAAACATGTGAACACGTTGTCCCAGACAAGCATGCCCACATGGTAGTCTTACAATAAAACACTACCGAGTTCTGGTTGGGAACCATCAGCGAGGATATCGAAGTTCTTTCATAAGTCTGGATTAGCTCTTATGAAGATACTCCTTCTCCTTGAACAAATCAGTTAGTGGCTTGGTGTGCTAGGATACACATATGGAATGAAGGTTGCAAGTCTCCAGACCACAGAATACTTCGCACGTGTGCATGACTGACTTGCGATGATTCCAGAGGAAGCAACATTGACTTTCTCGAGTCCACGGCGGCAACTTGCATCAAATGCACATGAACTAGAGGAAGTCACTTCTTACATCCGAACATATGCTTCATGAGCTAGCATGAACAAATGCTTTCAAAAGTTTCCAACACTAGCTTAATGTTCAGCAAAATTATGAAGAAGACAAGGATGTTGTCGATGGGCACAACAACAATTCATCTGGGTTTCCTTTTAAAAGGAATTCCATAGTTAAGTGAACAAGTGATAGCATTAGTCAGACCCAAAAGATATAATGGTGTATGCTCGAGGGATCAACCACGAGTAAGACAACATTACGAATATCGTTGGTTCTGGTCTGATTGGATGATAGCCCATACTCAATCAAAGGTTTGGGTAAGATAATAGATCCAACAATTGTTCACAAGGACCAATTGATGAAGATATCATCTTTCTTCAACACACACACACACACACAAAAAGATATCCCTTAACATGAACTAAGTCGGACAAGCTTTTATCTTCCAACTCTCCAAGTTGTTGTTTAGCTTATCCAACTAGCTCAGGGTATCCAACACGGATTCTTGGAGAAGGGGTGGTTTACAGGAATAAACCAACTTGATCACGAACTCAACATAGCGGTCAGGTGACAACCTGGTAATACTTCTGAGAAGATATTCAGAAAATCACGAACCACCGGTATGTTACTAAGCTCGAGAACAATCTTGCTTTTCAGGGCAAGATGATATGATCAATAGAGCAAGGATTTGAAATAATCCTAACTCATCGATCGAGGAGTGAACCAGGAGAATGGACTAGGTAGCATGATCAACCTTAGAATGATGATTCAAAACCAACACGCTAAGAATGAAATTATTGTCCTTTAACTACCCAGCAACGAGGTTGCTAGGCGTATTGATTTCACACATCACGATTCACTTGTCGACATTCCGGTTATAACCACACGGAACCGAGGAATGAGTAATGATGGTGAGAAGTATCACTACGTCAAGAATTCACAAGAGTCGGTGCAATCCTCATGAAAATCCTGACATAAAGACGGTAATACTTCAGGGTAGAACAGAAGCAAAAGCTGGACTGGCATTTTGATCTGCGGAGCACAATTGCTTTGACCCAATCCTAGATATGGAAGAGGTACTGGAGTTTGTTTCTCCTAGTCATTCTGCGATAGAATGGCTTGACGGACCACAAGAGTAATAGGCATCGATAAACGAACGCACGCATACTCTTGACTATCAATTGATAGACGAAGGTCAGTAGACAACTAAAGAGGGACAACTCAAAGGAACACACGATTTTCTGAGTTGTGGATGCATGGTTTGGCATGTCGAACGAATTCAACATTTCTTCCAGATAACCCATGCAGAGAGGTAGGACTGGCAGAGTCACGATTTATGAATGGAGAACTCCTCAAGAGTACTCTAATTGTGATTTTTTTTGATCCAATAAACATCTGCCATAATGGTTCATGGTAGTTGGAAGAAGAAGATACCACGGACTTCAAGGACTATCGCAAAGGTTACTAATATCCTAAAGGCACTAGCAATTACTATCCACATGAAGTAGGTAGAGTGAATCTCGGGTTCAGAACCCAGGAGTAGAATACCTACTACTAAGTAGCATCACGGGATGCTTCCGAGAATAAAGGCCAGAATCTTCACACTAGGACACAAATCATGGCTAGACCACTAGATGATCCCCTAAGCACTTAGGGTCATAATAATAATTCCAACATATATGTCGAGGCAATAATTACCTCAACACACCGATTAGTGTGGTTAATCTGGCCCATGGGAACATCGGAAACAGAAGGAAGGGATTTGCAAATGCATCGGACTATTTAGAAATCTGGGATGACTCGGACAGCATAACGGCTATAATTGCTCAAAAAGATTTGAGACAATCACAAAAATGGTGGCATAACCACTCAGAAGCACAATATCAAGATTCCGAGATCAACAATTAACATACGGAAGTAGTAGGAACTGAACTGAGACTTAAATCCAACAATCTTATAAGTCTACTGATTAGTAACACGTGATCCTAATAGAAAGAAGAGATAGCCTAGTTCTTAATCCCCGCAGGAAAGATAAGATGACTCAGATCAGAAGGGCATGAGGTATAAGGAGTAAAAAGAGCCTTACGTTCCATCCCACAATCAATTCCCTTATATAACTAAAGAATTTCTAGACTCAACTTCGACCAGTTTGGCTTGGTAATCCTACAGGCAGTCAAGCTCTGATACCAACACTGTCAGGACCCCGACTCAATGCCACATCGATCTAGCATGTAACACCTCATATCACTTTGCGGCCTCACGCACGGTATTCCCACGGGTGTCGCCTTACCTTTGCCCGGGACCGTTTGCGCCTTTTGGCACACGTATATGATAGTGTCGCTAGCATCCATATGATAAGGAGCCCGGGCTGACATGGCTAGTTGTAAACCCAAAGTGGCACAGACTTACAGGGACAGGCATCCATGACCCAGCATCGAACGTGTCGGTCATCAGCGAGTGAATCCAGGCTGTAGCACTGGGCTAGCAGGACTCCGGTATTCATCGCGTGACATTTCCCCGAAGGGACAGACACAGGAACGAAGAAGGACACATGCCGGCCAGCCTAAGTGTTCCGGAGCAGTAGCAAGCTACCATGGCTCGGTGGAAACACTAGGAAACATTTCCCGGTAAGAGAGGCTACTAAAGATAAACAACTAGATAGTCAGATCCCACACATACCAAGCATTTCAATAACATACACACAATATGCTCGATATGTGCAAACACAACATGGCATCACAACATGACTCTACGACTCAAGTATTTATCCAATAGGCTCCGAGGAGCGAGATATTACAAACATGAGTCTCATGACCCAACATTCAGAGCATACAAATAAAAGCACAAGCGGAAGCTATCATGTCTGAGTACAGACATCTATAAATGAAAAAGGCTGAGAAGCCTGACTATCTACCAGATCCTGCCGAGGCACAAGATCGTAGCTGAGGTAACAAGCTAAACGTCGAAGTCCACGCGGAACTACTAGCGAGACCGAAGTCTCTCTGCAAAAACATAAATAGGCAAACGTGAGTACAAATGTACCCAGCAAGACTTACATCAGAACTATCTACATATGCATCATTATCAACAAAGGGGATGGTGGGGTTTAACTGCAGCAAGCCAGCTTTGACTCGGTGGCTATCCTGAACTACGGCTGCAAGTAACTCTTTTGAGGTGGCGCACACGAGTCCACATATTCACCATATCAATACACCACTATGGATCCGCTCCCATCTCCCTACGAGAACGCCATCCATAGCACTCACGCTTATCTTGCGTATTTTAGAGTATCCACTTTCACTTGTCTATGAACTGATATAAGCAACCCAGAAGTCCTTTACCGCGGACACGGCTATTCGAATAGATGATATTAACCCTGCAGGGGTGTACTTCTTCATACATGTTTCCACCACTTAGCGTCTGCACACGACATGTGCTCGGCAGACTTCAAGCGAAAGCCGACGTGGGTGTAGACCACGACCTACCTAAACACTCAAGTCTCTAGTCCAGGTTTATCGCCTATTCGGGTTCCATCCATGAGGAGATCCGGCCGGAGTTTCGCTCACAGCCCCAAACGATGTGAACAGGGTTCCGTGACACCAAACGGGCGCCCGGTATACCCGGCCACGTGCCTATCGCATCACAGCCCACCCCTACGGTCAGCGCTGTCCACGGCCTCCAGCATACTACAAACACCAGAAACTACTTGCAACTCCTGGACAGAGGACAAGGGTGAATAAGAAGTCGAGCGGGGTCATATTTCAGGGCCCAATGTATGGTAGTAGCTGAATCATGGATCACAAACACAGAACTCAGTTCCTGAGGACGGCTTCAATGAGACAACCCACCATGTACTCCTACATGGCCTCTCACCGACACCTTTTACCAAATCGTGTTCACACACTTAGCTCACACACAGTAGGACATGTTTGCACGCCTCTGATTCATCCCCGATGAATCAGACCTGACTCAACTCTAAGCAGTAGCAGGCATGACAAACAAGCATGAATGAGTAGGCACAACAGGGCTCAAACAATTCCTACTCATACTAGTGGGTTTCATCTATTTACTATGGAATGACAGGTCATGCAAAGGATAAAGGGGTTCAGCTACCGCAGCAAGTAACAGTTGAATCGTTGTTGTCCTAATGCAGTAAAAGAGAGCAGGAGCGAGAGAGTGGGATTGTATCGGAATGAACAAGGGGGTTTTGCTTGCCTGGCACTTCTGAAGATAGCATTGAGTCTTCATCAGTGTCAACGATCACATCATCGATATCACGTCTATCGAGAGGGGACAATACCGGTAACACAAAAGGGAACAAAATCAATGCAATGCACAATATGATGCATAATCATGACATGGCAAAATGAATGTGTTTTGGGCTAATGCAACTAGCAACAGATTAAATGAAGTTGGTTTGAATACAAAATTCAAATTCAAACTCCATATGTGATTATTCAAATGCCATTTAATTGATTTGTGCTAAACAGCAGCTATAAGTTGTTCTAACATGCATGAAAATGGTACAGATGGATTCCTTGAATTTTTCTGATAATTTTTCATATATAAATTATTTAATTTGGAGTTACGGTTAATTTTCTATGATTTTTAGAAGTTTTAGGCATTTTCTGGAATTAATAAATCATTTTAGATTTACTTAAATTCCAGAAAGGAATTATTGCGTCAGCACTAGGTCATGCTGACCTCAGCATAGTCAACAGGGGCTGGTCCGGGTCAAACCTGACCTGTGGGGGCCACACGTCAGTGACACAGGGTTGTTTAACCCACTGACAGGTGGGGCCGGGTCAAAGGCCACGTCAGCACGGTCAACTCCGACGTGTGGGGTCGTTCAAAGTGTGACGGGGCCAGGTCAAACTGACCTATGGGGCCCACAAAATTAGTACTAATCTAAACAGAGAGGTTAAACTAATTAATTAGGCACGGGGCCCACTTGGCAGTGGCTCTAGTGGGTGATTAGCGAGGTGTTTACGCCCTAATTAAGTGGCCACGTCGGCGAGTGACGCCGGCGACCACGGCGACGGCGGAACCTCGCCGGAGTAGCTCGGGTTGGCACTACAGGCTGCGGTTGGGCACCCTGAGGGCACCAGGAGGAAGCCCGTGCTCCCGCGCATCTAGGGGGAGCCACGAGAGGGCGTGGGGTGGCCGGAGTTGAGCGCGGTATCGACCCCGGCGGCGGCCGGAGCTCGGGGGTTCGCGGGACCGGCGCTATGGTGCATGGGAGGAGGGGTTGGTGGGTGCTACGGGCTCCTGGGAGTGCTCTGAGTACGTCTGCGTGCTCGGTTTGGACGGAGGTGAACCAAAACAACGACGGCGACAAGTCCGGCGCCGGTGAGGTCTCGGTCTCGACGGAACTATGGCCTAGGGCTCGCAAACACGAGGGGAGAGAGAGGGGTTCTGCACAGAGGCTCACCGTGGAGCTGTAGGGAGGGTCAGTGGGCTCGGGGGCGCGCCGGAGTGGCCGAATTCGACGGAGAACGGCGCCGGGCCGGAGCTTGGGGATGATGACGATGGCGGCTGCTCGGGGCCCTTCCGGTCACGTGGCTCGGTGAGGGGGTTGGCGATGAGGTGCAGGAGCTCGGGAGCACGTCGGAGAGGGGAGGGGGTGGCCGTGGTCATGGCTACGGCGAGCGGCGCTCCCAGGTGCGTTCGGGGATCACAGGAAGAGAGGGAAAGAGAGAGCCAGGGGAGGGGGAGCGGTCCAGAGGGAGTGAGAAGGGCCAGGGGCTGCGTGGCGTTGCGGACGGAGTCCAGGGCGACGAGAGGAAGCAGGAGGTGGCCGAGGCAGCGTCGGCGCTCGCCACCGAGCTGCTTCGGTGCGAGGGGAGGAAGAAGACAAGGGGGAGGAGGTGGGCTGGGCCTGCGCAGGTGGGCTGCACAGTGTTGGGCTGTGGGTGGCTGCTAGGTAAGGTCCAGGTAATTTCTGTGTTATATTTTTCTGTTCTGTTCTGTTTTTATTTAATTCTTTTGCCACTGTTTTGAATTTAAAAATAATTCAAACAATGCCAAAAACTCCACTGAGTATTTTATATTGCTAGATGGACTTTTCCAAAAGCTTATAAAATATTTCAGGGATATTTGAAATTATATTCTAATTATATGAATATAATTCAAATTCAAATAGCTAATGATTTAAATTCAAAGTCCCAAAAATAAATCCTTAAAAATGTTCAATATTTTGGTTGGGACCAGAACCCTTACCAAAAATTATCAAACATTTAAGAGGAGCATTTTGGAGCAATGAATGAGATTTCTAGGGTTTTTGCCCCTCTTTTATTTAGGGTTTTGAGGCTTCCAATATTCCTCAATTCAAATTTCATTTGAATTTAAACATGATGCAGCAACCAAGCTAGTCCAAGGCCAGGGTAAAGCTAGGGATGTGACAGTCAGCGAGGTCCGCCTCTCCGACGAACCTGCGACCGACGCAGGTGCGGGCGGCCCCGAGAACCTCCTCGCGGGCCTCCTCGATCAACTCCATGTTTCCGGTGAGCCTGCCGTAGACTTGGAGTCCATAGGCTCCACCGACCCGATGCTGGTCGACTTCGACACCGCGTCGCTCGACGCGTTCCCTACCAACGTGGTGGTCTACGATGAACCTCTCCCCCGCGCAGAGAGCGACGGAAGCACCGTCACTGAGGTGCTAGTCATCAGTCATGACGAGTTCCCCGGCGGAGGAGCGCCCGACTCGCTCGGCGCGGCGCTGCAAGACCTAGCCACACCCATTCCGGATGATGCTGACGCAGAGACGTTAGAAGCGCGCCGCCTTCAGCTCGTTGAAAGCGCGAAGAAGCTGGCCAGCATGAGACGCTTGTCCGAAGCTTACCAGCGGGAGGTGGATCGCGCCGTTGGTGGCTCGCCGGCCCCGGCAGGGCCCAGCCGCCTTGGCGTGGTCCAGCAACGCGGCGTAGCCATCGCCAGCCTGTTTGGGGCTAGCCGCCCCGTGTACGCTACACCAGCGGAGAACATCCGAGCCGCCCAGGTAGCGGCAGATGAGCTGGACAATTTCGAGGGCGAAGAACACCGCCTCATGACGAAGCGAGTCCAGCGGCTCCTCGACGCGTCCGCCGCGCAGAACGAGGCCGGCTGCCGCACGGAGGCGCTGCTGCAGCCAAACGACGACCCGCCCCGAGATCAAGGCGCGACGTCTCGGACGCCGACTGGTGGCGCCCGAGGAAGAAAGGACAAGGAGCCGGCTATCAGCCACAGTCGGACTCGGATTACCATAGAGCGCAATCGAGACGGCCGCCCGAGAGCAGTGGAACGACGGGACGACTGTCGGCCTCCCCCTCCCCGCAAGGAGAGGCGAGTCTCCCCGCCGCCTGTTGACCATCCGACTCTCGGTGACCGCCTTGGCCACCGAGAGGGAGTTGGAGAGAACGACGCCCGCCTCCGGATCGACCGACTTCACCGGTCCCTGGCGCTGGAGGAAGAAGACGAGCTGGGTCCGCCTTGTTTCGGGCCCCGCATTCGAGACGAGCCCTTTCCCAGAGGGTTCACGCTCCAAAGAGACACGCCCAAGTATACCGGCTCCGTGAAGCCGGAAGACTGGCTAGTCGACTACTCCACGGCTGTCAGCATAGCAAACGGCAACAAGCGTGTCGCCGTAAAGTACGTTCTGCTGATGCTCCAGGGCACGGCCCGGACATGGCTGAACAGCCTGAAGCCCCGCAGCATCAACAGTTGGGTCGACTTCACCGAAGCGTTCGTCCGCAACTTCACCAGCACGTACAAGCGTCCTCCCAAGCCTCGTCAGCTCTCCTTGTGCGTGCAAGGTCCTGGCGAGTCGACCCGCGACTACCTCACGCGTTGGGCTGAGCTCCGAAACTCCTGCGAGGGCGTGCACGAGGTGCAGGCCATCGAGTACTTCACAGCCGGGTGCCGAGAAGGCACCCTCCTCAAGCACAAGCTCCTCTGCGACGAGCCAGAAACCCTCGACGAGCTGCTGATCATAGAAGACAAGTACGCTACGGCCGACTCCTCCATGAAGGCGGAAATTCAAATCAGCACGACCGGCAAAGTGGCTCCTCAAGCTCCAAGAACTCCGGCGGGAGACGCCAGTCGGCGACAACAGCAGAGCGACCACAAGCGCAAGGCCCTGCAGCCGGCTTCCAGCAGCCGGCAGGTCGCGATAGTTGAAGCCCAGCAGCCAGAAGAGCAGCCTACGCCCAAGCGACAGAAAGGCGGCAAGCCGAACTAGTTGCCGGCCTTCTCCTATGAGCAGACCTTGGATGGACCTTGCAAGTTCCACAGCGGCGCGAAGCCGTCGAATCACACCACCCGGAAGTGCCACTGGCTCACCAGGATCGCCAAGGGAGACGGCCTCATGCCACCCCCGCCTGCTGGGCAGCCGCCTCCGCCTCCGCCCCAGCAGCCGACAGTCTGGCCAGTCGGTACGGTGCAAGACGAATACCCTGAAGAGCATGGGGCCTATGTGGTGTTCACCAGTATGGCTGATGATCGACGCAGCAGGCGGCTGCAGCGATAAGAGGTGAACGCAGTAGCCTTAGAGATGCTGGAGTTCATGCACTGGTCTGAGAAGCCCATCAGCTGGAGCAGGGCTGACCACCCAGAAGTGATGCCGACTCCGGGCTCCTACACCTTGGTCCTGAGCGCCACCTTTGCCATGGATAAACGGGCCGCGCGTTTCTCGCGAGTTCTGATAGACAGGGGCAGCAGCATCAATATCCTCTACAAGGACACCATGGAGAAGTTAGGAATCAAACAAAGACAGCTTCAGAACAGCCGGACTGTGTTCCACGGCATTGTTCCTGGGCTGTCCTGCTCACCAATCGGCAAGATCCTGATTGACGTCCTCTTTGGGAACAAAGATCACTTCCGAAGAGAGCCGGTTTGGTTTGAAGTGGTGGACCTTGAGAGCCCGTACCATGCGCTACTTGGCCGACCCGCCTTGGCCAAGTTCATGGCGGTCCCCCACTATGCTTACCTCAAGATGAAGATGCCCAGTTCCAGGGGAATTCTGACTGTGGCAGGCGACTACCGGAAGTCGTCTGCTTGCGCAGCTGAGAGCAGTCGGCTGGCCGAGTCCCTGGTAGTCGCAGCCGAGAAGCGGCTCCTAGAACGAGTTGTGGCGATGGCCGGCAAGCAGCCAGAGATATCGCCCGACCCAAAGGAGTTGGAAGCCGAAGGTTCGTTCAAGCCGGCCAAAGAGACAAAGAAGATACCCTTGGATCCGGAGCACCCAGAGAGGTACGCAGTCGTAGGTGCAAACCTCGACAACAAATAGGAAGGTGAGCTCGTCGATTTCCTCCGTGAGAATCGGGACATCTTCGCGTGGTCTCCCAAAGACATGCCAGGTGTACCGACGGATTTCGCCGAGCACAAATTACATGTCCGATCTGATGCAAAGCCGGTCAGGCAGCCCCTGCGCCGCTTATCAGAAGAGAAGAGAAGAGTCGTCGGAGAAGAGATAGCCCGACTCCTAGTAGTCGGCTTCATTATGGAAGTTTTCTTTCCGGAGTGGCTGGCAAACCCGGTCCTGGTGCTAAAGAAGAACAAGCAGTGGTGAATGTGTATTGACTACATGAGCCTCAACAAGGCCTGCCCCAAGGGCCATTTGCTCTACCAAGAATCGATCAGGTGATAGACTCCACGGCCGGATGCGAGCTGTTGAGTTTCTTGGATGCATACTCAGGATATCACCAGATCAAGCTGAACCCGGCTGACAGACTGAAGACCGCCTTCATCATGCCGTTTGGAGCATTCTGCTACCTCACCATGACGTTCGGCTTGAGGAATGCCGGCGCCACCTTTCAACGTTGCATGCAGAAGTGTCTCCTCAAGCAACTCGGCAGAAACGCCCACATATACGTGGACGACGTGGTGGTGAAGACGGAAAAACGTGGAACACTGTTGGAAGACCTCAAGGAAACCTTTGAGAACCTGCGCCGGTTCTAGATCAAGCTCAACCCCGAGAAGTGTGTCTTCGGAGTACCAGCCGGCCAGCTGCTAGGTTTCTTGGTCTCTAAGCGCGGCATAGAATGTAACCCAGTAAAAATCAAGGCCATCGAGAGAATGGAGGTACCCTGCCGACTGCTGGATGTGCAGAAGTTCACCGGCTGCTTAGCGTCCATCAGCCGATTCATCAGTCGGCTGGGCGAGAAAGCTCTCCCCTTATACCAACTCATGAAGAAGACCACTTTTTTCGAGTGGAACCATAAGGCAGACGAGGCTTTTCACCAGTTGAAGAAGATACTGACCACTCCACCCGTCCTGGCGGCGCTGACTCCCAAGGAACCTATGCTCCTGTACATCCCCGTCACCAGCCGGGTAGTCAGCACAGTCATTGTAGTGGAGCGCAAGGAGGAAGGCAAGGCGCTGCCTGTCCAGAGACCAGTATATTACCTGAGCGAGATACTGTCGACCTCCAAGCAGAACTACCCCCACTACCAGAAGATGTGCTATGGCGTGCACTTTGGCGCCAAGAAATTGAAGCCTTACTTTCAAGAGCATCCAATCACAGTGGTCTGCACGGCTCCACTTGCCGAGATCATCGGTAGCCGAGATGCCTCTGGTCGAGTGGCCAAGTGGGCCATAGAGCTGGCTCCTTACACCATCTACTACCAGCCGTGCACCGCTATCAGGTCACAAGCATTAGCCGACTTCCTCGTCGATTGGCCCGAGACCCAGTACCTACCTCCAGCACTTGACTCCACCCATTGGCAGATGCACTTCGACGGCTCCAAGATGTGCACCGGCTTGGGAGTTGGCATCGTCCTCACCTCTCCTAAAGGCGACAAGCTCAAATATGCACTGCAAATCCATTTTGCCGCCTCCAACAACGTTGCCGAGTACGAAGTGCTCATTCACGGACTCCGGCTTGCCAAAGAGCTTGGCATCCGCCGGATCTTGTCTTATGGCAACTCGGACTTAGTGGTCCAGCAGTCATCTGGCGACTGGGACGCGAAAGACGCAAACATGGCGAGCTACCGTTTCCTCGTGCAGCAACTCAGCGGGTATTTCGAAGGGTGCAAGTTCCTCCATGTGCCAAGAAATGACAACGACCAAGCAGACGCCTTGGAATGAATCGGCTCTACCCGCCAAGCAATACCCTCTGGCGTCGCCCTTCAACGCCTCCTCAAGCCGTCTGTCAAGCCTTCAACAGAATCAGACTCCATTTTTGTGCCGGCTCCTCCCGAAGACAGCGGATCCGACTCCAGAGCTCCGACAGTCGGAACGGGGACTTTGGAGGATGACTCCAAGGCCGCCACGGTCGAGCCCGGCCAGGGGACTGCGGAGGCGGACTCAAAGATTCCAGAAATCGGCCCAAGGACCGCACCAGTCGGCCTGGGGACTTCATCAACCTAGCAAGCGGCTATTGACTCCAACCCGCCGCCTCCCAGCCTAGCCGCCCTCGTCCAAGTCGCAGTTCTAGTAGTCGAAGAAATAGCAGCACCCTCATGGGCCCAGCCCATCCTCAAATTCCTGGTGAACAAAGAGCTACCAACTGATGAGACCTCATCTCGGCAAGTACAACGCCGGGCGGCAGCCTATACCATAATCAACAGAGAGCTGGTCAGGCGCAGCGTCTCTGGTGTCTACCAGCGCTGCGTAGAGCCAGAGCAAGGCCAGGCGATTCTCAAAGACATCCATCAAGGTGAATGTGGCCACCATGCGGCTTCAAGAGCACTCGCTGCCAAAGCTTTTCGGCACGGTTTCTTTTGGCCGACTGCCTTGGAAGAGGCCAAGGAGTTGGTCCAAAAATGCAAAGGGTGCTAGAAGTTCAGCTCCAAGTCGCACCAGTCGGCTTCTGCGCTCAAGACCATCCCCATTGCCTGTCCTTTCGCAGTTTGGGGTCTAGACATGGTGGGACCATTCAAGATAGCACGAGGTGGTTTAACTCACCTACTTGTCGCAGTGGAAAAGTTCACCAAGTGGGTGGAAGTGAAGCCAATTAAGAAACTGAACGATCCGACTGCCGTGACCTTCATCACCGATATCACAATCCGATACGGCATACCACACAACATCATCACCGACAACGGCACAAATTTTGCCAAAGGCGCCTTGGCCCGTTTCTGCGCAACACAGGGCATCCGACTGGACCTAGCATCCGTCGCCCACCCGCAGTCAAACGGCCAAGTGGAGCGAGCAAACGGCCTCATCCTGTCCGGCATCAAGCCTCGGTTGATTGAACCTCTGGAGCGCTCGGCTAGCTGCTGGCTCGACGAGCTGCCAGCCGTCCTCTAGAGTCTGCACACGACTCCAAACAAGTCAACCGGCTTCACACCCTTCTTCCTCGTCTATGGTGCCGAAGCCGTCATCCCAACGGACATAGAGTTTGACTCCCCACAAGTCACCATGTACACCGAGGAGGAAGCAGAAGAAGCACGACAAGACGGCGTTGATCTGTTGGAAGAGGGCCGGCTGTTGGCGCTCAGCCGGTCCAGCATCTACCAGCAGAGCCTACGCCGGTACCACAACAGGAAGGTCAGATCAAGATCTTTCCAAGAAGGCGACCTTGTGCTCCGGCTGATCTAGCGAACAGCTGGCCAGCACAAGCTGTCGGCGCCTTGGGAAGGCCCTTTCATCATCAGCAAGGTACTCGGCAACGATTCCTACTACCTGATCGACGCTCAGAAGCCCCAAGCATGCAAGAGGGACGACTCTGGCAAGGAGACAGAACGGCCATGGAATGCAAATCTCCTTCGAAGATTTTACAGTTGATGCAGTATGTACCACGTTACCTTTTGTATCTAAGTATCAAGACTTCGGCCCCCCAGAGATGAGCTCAGGGAGTGCCCTCTTTTGTCTATATGATAGAAATTATGCCTACAAGTATGTTACTCTTTGTCATGCCGCTTGGCACCGGGCTCGACAAGTCGGCCCGGGGACTTGCCGCCTTGCACTATGAAATGCTTCCTGCAGCTGGACAAGTAGTGTGTAACACCTAAGCCGTCTTCTATCAGAAGCCGCAGCTCGCAGAGCGACTGTACGGTGGGCAGAGGTAGGGTAGAATGGGTGCTCACACGAAAAATGGCTAAGGACTCAAAGCATAAAACATAGCTCAAGACGGCCTCCAACCTTTCTCGCAAACCGACTCTCGGACAGTCGGTTTGCCGTCTTCTATCCAACTTGCTCAAACAACCTTGAAAACGGCTAAGTACTTGCTTTCCCAAAGTAGCCTGGCACTTGATCCAGCGACAGTCCGCAGAGCGGTTGTCCGATTGGCAAGGCAGGCAACTAAAAGAAAGGGGCAAATGAAAACAAGCCAAAAGAAAAATGAGCAAGAAAAGATAGATATATATTTACATAACATAGGCCCTTGGCCGAATTGTCGAGTAGAGGTCCAAAATACACCCCGCGGGTGGAATTGTGTGAATTAACAAGTTCTTCAAAAGACTACTGAAGTAGATAAAACAAAAGAGACAGCAGCAGCTCAGGAGGCGGCAGACGGATTTAGGGGGTCGGAGGAGGCGCCAGCGTCAGGCGTCGGGGCGGTCGGCCGGCTAGTTTCGGCTTGATCGCCTCCGGCAGCAGTCGGGTCGGCCACACGCGGCTCGTTGCTAGAGGCGCGGTCGGGCTGAGGCTGGCCGTCTGCTTCGTCTTCTGGTGCCTCCGCCTCGCCCTCATCCTCTGCCTCGTCCTCCTCCTCGACGCTGGAGCCGATCACCTCCACCGAGTCTTCGCCGTAGTCTGGGTTCATCCCAAACCACTCCGGTGGGACCTCCTCGCCGTCTTCAGACCGCTCAGGGACGAAGACGCTGGTCTCGGTGTACTCGGCGATCACCGCAGCACGTTTGACGAGGGCATCTTCCGTAGCCTCCAGCTCCGGCTGGGCCTTCGACCGAAGCATGGCCAGCCGGTCCAGATCCAGCCCCGGGTACCACGCCTTGACGAACTCCAAGGCCCGGCGTGTCAGGACCCCGACTCGATGACACATCGATCTAGCCTGTAACACCTCATATCACTTTGCGGCCTCACGCACGGTATCCCCACGGGTGTCGCCTTACCTTTGCCCAGGACCGTTTGTGCCTTTTGGCTCACGTATATGATAGTGTCGCTAGCATCCATATGTTAAGGAGCCCGGGCTGACATGACTAGTTGTAAACCCAAAGTGGCACAGACTTACATGGACAGGCATCCATGACCCAGCAACGAACGTGCCGGTCATCAGCAAGTGGGTCCGGGCTATAGCACTGGGCTAGCAGGACTCCGGTAAACCGGGCTGTAGCGGGCTAACAGGACTCCGGTACTCAATGCGTGACATTTCCCCGAAGGGACAGACACAGGAACGAAGAAGGACACATGCCGGCCAGCCTAAGTGTTCCAGAGCAGTAGCAAGCTACCATGGCTCAGTGGTAACACTAGGAGACATTTCCCGGTAAGAGAGGCTACTAAGGATAAACAACTAGATAGTCAGATCCCACACATACCAAGCATTTCAATCATACACACAATATGCTCGATATGTGCAAATACAACAAGGCATCACAACATGACTCTAAGACACAAGTACTTTATTTAAGGCTCAGAGAGCCATACATAACATACACAAAGGTACGGGTCACACAACCCAGCATTCAAGTCATACAATCATACAAACCAGCAGCAGAAGTAACTTGTCTGAGTACAGACAACTAGAAAAATAAAAGAGGTTTGGAAAGCCTAGCTATACTACGTGGTCCTTCACAAGCTCAGGATCACCACCTGGGTCTTAGCCTACTCATTGATGTCAACGTCTACGTAGAACCCATCAGAAGGGGTTGCAGCGTCTTCTGTAAAAATGTAAATTATAGCAACATGAGTACAAAGGTACTCAGCAAGACTTACATCAGATCCTACATACATGCATATTATCAAGAAGGGTTGGTGGAGTTATTGCAGCAAGCCAACTTTGACTCTTGGCTAGGCTAACCTACGAGACTCCAACTTGAAATGGTTTTGCGCACACGAGTCCACTACTCACCACTTCAATACACTACCGAGGATCCACCTCCGTATTCCTGCGGAAGAGCCATCCTCGGCACTCACACTTATCTTGAGGCTTTTAGTAGATTCCGTTTACTTGTCTATGAACTGTATAGGCAACCAAGTAGTCCTTTACCGCGGACGCGGCTATTCGAATAGATCATGATAACCCTGCAGGGGTGTACTTCTTCATACATGTTTCCACTACTTAGCGTCTGCACACGACATGTGCTCGGCAGACTTCAAGCGAAAGCCGACGTGGGTGTAGACCACGACCTACCTAAACACCTAAGCCTCTAGTCCAGGTTTATCGCCTATCCAGGTTCCATCCGCAGGGAGTCCGGCCGAGGTTTCCCATACGGCCCCGAACGATGTGAACAGGGTTCCCGAGATACCTAACGGGTATTCGGTACACCCGGCCACGTACCTACCGCATCACAGCCCACCCCTACAGTCAGCGCTGTCCACGGCCTCCAGTAGGCTACAAACACCAGAAACTACTTGCAACTCCTGGACAGAGAGCTAGGGTGCATAAGAAGTCGAGCGGGGTCATATTTCAGGGCCCAATGCATGGTAGTAGTTGTGTCTTAAATCACACATACAGATCTCAGTGCTTAAGGTCGGCTTCAATGAAACAACCCACCATGTACTCCTACATGGCCTCTCATCGATACCTTTACCAAATCGTGTTCACCACACCACTCTCATTACCGACATAATCATTTCACTCTAGCCCATCACCCAGATGAACCAGACCTGACACGACTCTAAGCATAGCAGGCATAGCAAGGTAGGAACAACACATACATATGGCTCAATCAACTCCTACACATGCTAGTGGGTTTCATCTAGTTACTGTGGCAATGACAGGTCATGCAGAGGAAATGGGTTCAACTACCGTAGCACACAGCAGTTTGAAACGCTTTGTCTTAATGCAGTAAAAGAGAGCAGGAGCGAGAACATGGGATTGTATCGATATGATCAAATGGTTGGTTGCTTGCCTGATGGTTCGATGCACTGATACGGTTCTTCGTTAGGGTAATCACGATACTCCTCGGAGGCAGAACCTGCCGCAAAGAACACCGATACACAACCATCACCAAACAACATGCAACAATATTATGCATGCATGAAACATAGCAATATGAGTGTGTTGGGCTAATGCAACTAAGACCAGAAGGGTTTGAACCAATTTGAATCAAAGATTCAAATTTCAAACTCAAACATGGCCCTTTAAAGTGTTTTTCCTTGTTCTGCATTAAACATCAGGTTAACTTGTTTAATCATGCATGAAAATAGTACAGATGGATAGATTGGATTTTTATGATCATTTTTCATATATAATTTGTCTGATTTGGAGTTACAGAATAAAAGTTATGAATTTTTGAAGTTTAAACTATATTCTAGAATTTCCTATATTAGATTAATTCCAGAAAATCAATTATTACGTCAGCCTGACGTCAGTGTGATGTCAGCAGGTCAACGGAACACGTCCGGGTCAAACCTGACAGTGGGTCCCGCGTGTCAGGCTGATTAATTTAATTAAAGTTTAAATAAAACTAAACATGTTTAATTAGCAGGGCTGGGCCCCACCTGTCATTGACTCAGGGGAGTCAACCAGGGCCCACCCGTGGTCAAACCCGGGTCGGCTGCACCGGCATTTAGCCGCCGGCGAGCCCGACGCGGCGGCGGAAGTGGTTTTGGCTGTTTCGGCCACCAAATGGGTCGCGGAGACCACCGGAGTGGAGCTGAGGACGAGCCGCAGCTCTTGGTGGAGTCCGTTGGGGTCGGGGTTGCCGGAGTTGGCGCCGGCGATGACTTTGGTAGCCACCAGGGTCCGGCCGAAGACGAACTTGACGCTAGAGGGGTCGGTGAGGCGCGGGGAGTAGCTAGCTAGGTGCTACGTGACACGGTGAGCATGATGGACACCGTGGAGTGGTCGGAGGGTGACCGGGAGCACGTCGGCGACGAGCTCCACGGCGGTGGTTGCGGTTGAGCTCTGGGAGGTCGCTACACAGCTCGGGAGCAAGAAAAGGAGGGGGGGAAGATGGCTAAGCTCACAGTGAGTGCGACGAAGCCCTTGGTGCGGCCGGGGATGGACCGGAGCGACGACGGTGTTGAAGGGGATCTCCGGCGACGGCGGTTCGGGCGAGGTCGTCGCGGTGGACTCGGGCGTTGCGAGCGCTCGGGGCTCGGCTTGCTCGATGGAGTGGACAGCGGCGGAGCTCCTGGACACGATGAGAGGACGCACGGGCGGCGGGGAGCACGGCTACGACGAAGGCATGGCGATGGTGGCGTCGGTCATGGCAGGGGAGCACGAGGGGGAGGAGCTGGAGAGGAGAGGGGGTGTCTGGGGGGTTCGGGGGAGCGAGGGAGGCCGATCCACGACGTCACCGGGCGAGGGAAGCGGCAAGGCGGCGAGCAGGTGCGTGGCGCGCACTGCGGTCGCCGTCGGGCACCTGCCTGCCTGCCTGGCCGGCAAGCAGCTCGCTGGAGCGGCGCTGGGCTGGGCCGGCAGGTGGGCCGGGAGCAGGCGTCAGGTAAGTTTTTCCATTTTCTTTCTGTTTTCTGTTTTTTTAATACTTCTGCAACTTTGTTGAATTAAATAAAATACTTAGGCAACTCCTAAAATCACCAAACTACTCCTGGTCCATAGTTGGATTATTTCCAACATGAAACATTTTAGTTTGGAGATATTTGAGCATTTAAATATTTTACATAATTTTAAATGCCCAAATTCAATTATTTATGATTTAATTCAAAAACCCTAAGATGGCCTAGGAAAATGTGCATCACTTTTGGCAGAGGTTCTGAACCAAGACAAAAATGATGGGCATTTTAGAAGGGCATTTCAGGTTCATTGAAAAAGTTTTTAGTAAACCCTAATTGGTTTGAGAGGGGGCTGGGGGTTCTGTCATCCCCATTTCAGGTTTCTGATGAAAGAATAAACATGATGCAACACTCTAATGCATGAACTAGCTAGGGTGTGACAACTCACCCCCACTCAAAAGAATCTCGTCCCGAGATTTGGGTTCCTCCGGAAAGAAGGCAGGATACTCAAGTCGAAGACGATCCTCCCTTTCCCAAGTTGCTTCATCCTCAGAATGGTGCGACCATTGTACTTTGAGAAACTTGATATTATGACGTCGAGTGGTACGCTCGGCCTGATCGAGGATACGAATGGGGTACTCTCGATATGTAAGATTATCTTGGAGATCAAGCGTTTCGTGGTCCACTCCACGGATAGGATCCGAGAAGCAACGCCTGAGTTGAGAAACGTGGAAGACATCGTGGACTATAGAGAGATGCGGAGGTAGTTCCAACTGGTAGGCAACTTCTCCTCGTTTAGCGAGAATGCGAAAAGGTCCAATGTAACGAGGAGCCAATTTGCCTTTGATACCGAAACGATGGGTTCCCTTCAGAGGAGTAACCCGAAGGTAAGCTTTCTCGTCAACCTCGAAAGTCATAGCCTTATGTTTTCGGTCATATTGACTCTTCTGACGAGATTGGGCTGTTTTCAACTTTTCACGAACGATGCGAACTTGCTCTTCTGCTTCCTGAATCATATCCGGGCCAAAGAATTGTCTTTCCCCGGTCTCTGACCAGTTAAGGGGTGTTCGACACCGTCGTCCATAGAGGACTTCAAAAGGGGCTTTACCCAAGCTAGACTGATAGCTGTTGTTGTAAGCGAATTCGGCAAATGGAAGGCACTTCTCCCAATCCATTCCGAATGAGATAACAGAGGCTCGAAGCATGTCTTCTAGGATCTGGTTGACGCGTTCCACTTGACCACTCGACTGAGGGTGGAAAGCGGTGCTAAAGGAGAGACGGGTTCCCATAGCATTTTGGAAACTTTCCAAAAATCGAGAGGTGAAAAGACTTCCTCGATCCGAGTTAATTTCCAAAGGAACACCATGGAGAGACACTATCCGGGAGATGTATAAGTCTGCCAATTGACTAGCGGTTATACTCTCACGAACAGGTAGGAAATGGGCTACTTTGGAAAGAAGATCGACAACGACGAAGATAGCATTATTCCCTCTCTTGGTCCTGGGAAAACCGGTAATGAAATCCATACCAATTTTATCCCATTTCCATTCAGGAATAGCTAAGGGTTGAAGGGTGCCAGCAGGCCGTTGATGCTCTGCTTTTACACGACGACAGACGTCGCAATTAGCAATATACTGAGCAATTTCTCTCTTCATCCTAGTCCACCAGAACCTCTGGCGTAGGTCCTGATACATCTTGGTACTACCGGGATGAATGGTGAGAGGAGATTCATGAGCTTCCTTAAGGATCAACTGCCGTAGGTGCTGGTTCTTGGGAACCACTAAACGGTTCTCAAAGTACACAACACCATGATCATTTGTGGAGAAACAACTAGCACCTCCGCTAGCAATGTTCTCCTTGATTTTAGATATTCCCTTATCTCGCTTTTGGGCAGCGATGATTTGATCCGTAAGAGTAGGTTTCGCTACCAAGGTGGAAAGAAATCCTTGAGGAACAATGTGAAGGTTAAGCTTCCGAAATTCCTCATGGAGAAGCGGTTGACTTTGTTGTAACATCAGGTTGTTACAATAAGATTTACGACTTAGCGCATCAGCCATGACATTTGCTTTCCCTGGGGTGTAAGTTATTCCTAAGTCGAAATCTGTGATCAACTCGACCCAACGTCTTTGCCTGAGATTCAAATCCGGTTGGGTGAAGATGTACTTCAGACTTTGGTGATCAGTGAATATTTCGTAACGATTACCAAGAAGGTAATGTCGCCAGGTTTTAAGTGCATAGACTACGGCTGCAAGCTCTAGATCATGAGTAGGATAATTCTCCTCATGTGGGTGCAATTTCCGTGAGGCGTAAGCAATTACGGGTCGATCTTGCATGAGAATACAGCCTAGTCCTTGTCGCGAGGCGTCGCAATAGATAAAAAAGTCCTTAGAGAAGTCTGGCGGTACCAGTACGGGAGCAGAAGTCGGGCGTCTTTTCAGTTCCTGAAAGCTGTGCTCACATTGTGGAGTCCATTCGAACTTCTTATCTTTCTTGAGGAGTTCGGTTAGAGGTTTAGCAACTTTGGAGAAGTTTTCGACAAAGCGACGGCAATAGCTCGCTAAGCCTAGAAAACTCCGAACTTGCTTGACCGATTCAGGTGGAGTCCAATTAAGGACGGCTTGAACTCGTTCAGGGTTAACAGCAATACCTTTACCAGATATTACATGACCCAGATAGGTCACTTCCGACAACCAGAATTCACATTTAGAAAATTTGGCATAAAGGCGATGCTCTCGAAGTTTCTTCAACACTAGCCTTAGATGTTCGGCATGTTCCTCCTCGTTCTTGGAGTAGATGAGTATATCATCGAGGTAACCCACGATGAATTTATCCAAATACTCCATGAAGATTGAGTTCATTAACCGAGAAAAGGTGGCTGGAGCATTGGTTAAACCGAAGGACATGACGGTGTACTCGTATTGGCCATAACGAGTAACAAAGGTCGTTTTAGGAATGTCCCCGTTCCTGATTTTGATTTGATGGTAGCCCAACCTCAAATCCATCTTGGAAAAGACTAAGGATCCAGCGAGCTGATCATACAGGTCGTTGATCCTGGGGAGCGGATATTTGTTCTTGATTGTGACCAAATTGACAGGTCGATAATCTACAACCATCTGGTCCGTACCATCCTTCTTCTTGACGAATAGGACGGGGCAAGCCCACGGAGATGAACTAGGTCGGATGAAACCCTTTTTCAAGGACTCATCGAGTTGTTTCTTAAGCTCGGCTAGTTCTAGTGGTGCCATCTTATAGGGTCTTCTAGCAATCGGAACGGTTCCTGGAATGAGGTCTATTACGAACTCAACATCCCTGTCAGGTGGAACACCTGGCAATTCCTCTGGGAAGACATCCGGAAAGTCACGGACTATCGAAACGTCCTCAAGGTCTGGCAAAGGGCTGGCGTTAAGAGAATATAATTGTCGCTCGGCTAACCGGGTCAAGACATTGACTATCTTCCCCGAAGGATGAGTGAGTTGAACAGTCCTAGAGAAGCAATCAATTTTGGCATGATGAGCTGACATCCAGTCCATACCCAAAATGATATTAATATCTGAAAATTTGAGAGCTATCAAAGATGCAAGGAAAACAAGTCTGTCGACTTGGATTTCATTTCCATAACTTACCCTGGAGGTCTGCCATCTAGAACCGGGAGTAGTAATTTCCATAGTGGATGGCATGTCACAGAATGCGGTGTTATGCAAACGAGCATAGTTCTCGGATATAAATGAATGAGAGGCTCCTGTATCGAAAAGAACAGATGTCGGGTGGCAATTAACAAGGAGCATACCGAGAACGACGTTGGGATCCTCTTGAGCTTCTTCGGCAGAGATACAGTTGACATGGCCACGTGTAACGGTGGCCGGCTTGGCGTGGAACACTTTCCCTGTCGGCTTGCCACGGCCAACAGCTTTAGCAGATTGGTTGGGGTTGGTCTGGGGACACTCACGCATATAGTGGCCAGATTCCCCACACTTGAAACAAGTCACGGAACTGGTGCGTGGAGGAGCACTGTTGGTTGGACCCCCATAGGGCTTGGCTGGTGCAGACTGTTGAACGGGGCGAGGCGCCTGGAAGGATGGCCTCGGTGTGAACCTGGGTGGCAGGGCAGTGTTGGGCACCCACACGCGGCGCTTCTGAGGACCAGCACTGGATGAGGAACCCATGTCACGGCCATGCTTGCGTGTTGCATCATAATCAGTCTGACCAATCTCAGCACTGATGGCCTTGTTAACAAGTTTCTGAAAAGATGTGCACTCATGCAGACGGAGGTCGCGGCGAAGCTCAGGACTAAGTCCCTTACGGAACCTTGCTTGCTTCTTGGCATCAGTAGAAACTTCCTCAGTTGCATATCGTGCGAGGTTACCGAATTCCCTGCTGTAAACATCCACAGAGAGTCGGCCCTGAGTGAAACTGCAAAATTCCTCACGTTTACGGTCCATGAGACCCTCCGGAATGTGATGTTCATGGAAAGCCTCGCTGAATTCAGCCCAAGTAGTGACATGGCCCGCTGGGCGCATAGCTCCATAATTCTCCCACCATAGACTGGCGGGGCCTTCAAGATGATATGCAGCAAAGGTGACCTTGTCAGCCTCAGCTACTAGCGCGGAATGCAGCTTGTGAGAGATACTGCGAAGCCAGTCATCAGCGTCGAGAGGCTCGACGGAGTGGTGGAACGTGGGTGGATGTAACTTGATGAAATCACTGAGTGACACCACGTTAGTCCTCTGATGGTGTGCTGTGTTCTGTTCAATACGCTCCAATAAACGGTTGGTCTCCCGCTTGTTTCTTTCGGCTTCCATCATAACCTCGGCTAGGGAAGGAGGATGAGGCAGATTTGCATTCCTGACTTCACTGCCTTCGGCCTGCTCTTGAGGAGCAGGGTTAGTGCGCGTGTTGACCATCCTAGGTAAACAAGACAATGATTTAGTCAGAATGATAAAATTCCGACATAGGGTACAGAATGTAAGGAATAACTCGGAATGCAAGATGATCATCCGTATGACATGGTAGATACAGAAACTGCTTCTTTATTCCATCGTCATACACACCATACAGGGTTTAGTACAAGACCAAACAAGGTACTATTACGGTGAAAAGAGGATTACATCTCATCGGAGGCATTCCCAGCTCCTATACATTATTTTTCTACACCTCCGGAAGGCGATACAGCTAGGTCATATCCCACGAGTCACGCAGGATGATAGACGACACAGCTAACATGAACTAGTGATACTACCACTAACTCAGACCGATCCGTAGTAGTCCTCGTAGAAGTCACCTCCATAGCCTGGAAGCTCAACATGATCATCCGGAAACAGACGATCTCGCGGAGCTTGTGGACCATAGGGGCTAGGATGAGGTCTTGGACCAATAGACGGTGGCCTGCGGGGACCGCGAGGTGGGGTGATGCCTCCTACATCACGCCAACCCATCACGTCTGGCAGAGCAGATCTCACAGGATAGAGATCGCGCATATCCGAATATCCAGCTTGCACCGCCGGTGCAAACCGAGTCAATGTGGCCCAGTGGTCAGCACGGGTATTGAAGAGCCCTAACCTCAAGGCCCGATTTTCATGGTCCTTATCCTCGAGCATCTCAGCAGTAGTGCGAGTCCGTGAATCCTCCTGAGTGGAGTCAGCATAGATAGCCTGGAGATACCCTTGTGCTCCCGGAAGTGATCCTGGCATATACCGGAAATCAGAGTCCCGAAATAGGCCAGACCTGACTCGCATGATGGTCATCATAGAGTAGGCGGCGTCCTGCACAGCCATCTCAATAGTAACCCCGAGTCCATAGGAGCAGTGAAGGGGCTCGGTGGACCCAGGATAAGATGGAAATATCCTGACAGTGCAGAGATACTGGCTTTGATTAAAGTCTCGGAATTGCTCTTCGACCGTGTACTCAGGATACCAACGGTATCCAGCCTCAGTCATTACCCTGACCAACATGGCAGTATGGCCGGGTACATCTAGGCATTGAGTCAGGCGAACCACTTGATTGAGGTCGCGAGTGGCCATCTGAAAGCACAACCATAATGCAAAGGCATTAGAATTTCTAGCAAAATTTCGGCAGCATAACAGCTGTAAATGCTCAAGAAGGATTTTGAGACATTTGACAAAGGATTTCATACACACTCAACATCATCATATCAAAGTTCTGAGTCCATCCTAACAACATAATGTGGTAGTAGAACTGAACTAGGCTTGTATCCATCAACCCTATAAGGTACTATTGATTAGTAACACGTGAACCTGACAGAGAGAATAGATCCTAATTCCTTAACCCCCGGTGGAAGAATAGACTGACTCAGATCAGAATGTCATAAGATAAAGGAGTAAAAAGAGCCTTACGTTCCACCCACAAACAATTCCCCTACATATAACTAAAGAATTTCTAGACTCAACATCGACCAGTTTGGCTTGGAGAACCTACAGGCAGTCCGGCTCTGATGCCAACGCTGTCAGGACCCTGACTCGATGACACATCGATCTAGCCTGTAACACCTCATATCACTTTGCGGCCTCACGCACGGTATCCCCACGGGTGTCGCCTTACCTTTGCCCGAGACCGTTTGCGCCTTTTGGCTCACGTATATGATAGTGTCGCTAGCATCCATATGTTAAGGAGCCCGGGCTGACATGACTAGTTGTAAACCCAAAGTGGCACAGACTTACAGGGACAGGCATCCATGACCCAGCAACGAACGTGTCGGTCATCAGCAAGTGGGTCCGGGCTGTAGCACTGGGCTAGCAGGACTCCGGTAAACCGGGCTGTAGCGGGCTAACAGGACTCCGGTACTCAATGCGTGACATTTCCCCGAAGGGACAGACACAAGAACGAAGAAGGACACATGCCGGCCAGCCTAAGTGTTCCAGAGCAGTAGCAAGCTACCATGGCTCAGTGGTAACACTAGGAGACATTTCCCGGTAAGAGAGGCTACTAAGGATAAACAACTAGATAGTCAGATCCCACACATACCAAGCATTTCAATCATACACACAATATGCTCGATATGTGCAAATACAACAAGGCATCACAACATGACTCTAAGACACAAGTACTTTATTTAAGGCTCAGAGAGCCATACATAACATACACAAAGGTACGGGTCACACGACCCAGCATTCAAGTCATACAGTCATACAAACCAGCAGCGGAAGTAACTTGTCTGAGTACAGACAACTAGAAAAATAAAAGAGGCTTGGAAAGCCTAGCTATACTACGTGGTCCTTCACAAGCTCAGGATCACCACCTGGGTCTTAGCCTACTCATTGATGTCAACGTCTACGTAGAACCCATCAGAAGGGGTTGCAGCGTCTTCTGTAAAAATGTAAATTATAGCAACATGAGTACAAAGGTACTCAGCAAGACTTACATCAGATCCTACATACATGCATATTATCAAGAAGGGTTGGTGGAGTTATTGCAGCAAGCCAGCTTTGACTCTTGGCTAGGCTAACCTACGAGACTCCAACTTGAAATGGTTTTGCGCACACGAGTCCACTACTCACCACTTCAATACACTACCGAGGATCCACCTCCGTATTCCTGCGGAAGAGCCATCCTCGGCACTCACACTTATCTTGAGGCTTTTAGTAGATTTCGTTTACTTGTCTATGAACTGTATAGGCAACCAAGTAGTCCTTTACCGCGGACGCGGCTATTCGAATAGATCATGATAACCCTGCAGGGGTGTACTTCTTCATACATGTTTCCACCACTTAGCGTCTGCACACGACATGTGCTCGGCAGACTTCAAGCGAAAGCCGACGTGGGTGTAGACCACGACCTACCTAAACACCTAAGCCTCTAGTCCAGGTTTATCGCCTATCCAGGTTCCATCCGCAGGGAGTCCGGCCGAGGTTTCCCATACGGCCCCGAACGATGTGAACAGGGTTCCCGAGATACCTAACGGGTATTCGGTACACCCGGCCACGTACCTACCGCATCACAGCCCACCCCTACGGTCAGCGCTGTCCACGGCCTCCAGTAGGCTACAAACACCAGAAACTACTTGCAACTCCTGGACAGAGAGCTAGGGTGAATAAGAAGTCGAGCGGGGTCATATTTCAGGGCCCAATGCATGGTAGTAGATGTGTCTTAAATCACACATACAGATCTCAGTGCTTAAGGTCGGCTTCAATGAAACAACCCACCATGTACTCCTACATGGCCTCTCATCGATACCTTTACCAAATCGTGTTCACCACACCACTCTCATTACCGACATAATCATTTCACTCTAGCCCATCACCCAGATGAACCAGACCTGACACGACTCTAAGCATAGCAGGCATAGCAAGGTAGGAACAACACATACATATGGCTCAATCAACTCCTACACATGCTAGTGGGTTTCATCTAGTTAATGTGGCAATGACAGGTCATGCAGAGGAAATGGGTTCAACTACCGTAGCACACAGCAGTTTGAAACGTGTTGTCTTAATGCAGTAAAAGAGAGCAGGAGCGAGAACATGGGATTGTATCGATATGATCAAATGGTTGGTTGCTTGCCTGATGGTTCGATGCACTGATACGGTTCTTTGTTAGGGTAATCACGATACTCCTCGGAGGCAGAACCTGCCGCAAAGAGCACCGATACACAACCATCACCAAACAACGTGCAACAATATGATGCATGCATGAAACATAGCAATATGAGTGTGTTGGGCTAATGCAACTAAGACCAGAAGGGTTTGAACCAATTTGAATCAAAGATTCAAATTTCAAACTCAAACATGGCCCTTTAAAGTGTTTTTCCTTGTTCTGCATTAAACATCAGGTTAACTTGTTTAATCATGCATGAAAATAGTACAGATGGATAGATTGGATTTTTCTGATCATTTTTCATATATAATTTGTCTGATTTGGAGTTACAGAATAAAAGTTATGAATTTTTGAAGTTTAAACTATATTCTGGAATTTCCTATATTAGATTAATTCCAGAAAATCAATTATTACGTCAGCCTGACGTCAGTGTGACGTCAGCAGGTCAACGGAACACGTCCGGGTCAAACCTGACAGTGGGTCCCGCGTGTCAGGGTGATTAATTTAATTAAAGTTTAA
>NC_041390.1:445221862-445321811 GCF_002162155.2 Triticum dicoccoides | reverse complement strand
GAGAGGACGCACGGGCGGTGGGGAGCACGGCTACGACGAAGGCACGATGATGGTGGCGTCGGTCATGGCAGGGGAGCACGAGGGGGAGGAGCTGGAGAGGAGAGGGGGTGTCTGGGGGGTTCGGGGGAGCGAGGGAGGCCGGTCCACGACGTCACCGGGCGAGGGGAGCGGCGAGGCGGCGAGCAGGTGCGTGGCGCGCGCTGCGGTCGCCGTCGGGCACCTGCCTGCCTGCCTGGCCGGCAAGCAGCTCGCTGGAGCGGCGCTGGGCTGGGCCGGCAGGTGGGCCGGGAGCAGGCATCAGGTAAGTTTTTCCATTTTCTTTCTGTTTTCTGTTTTTTTAATACTTCTGCAACTTTGTTGAATGAAATAGAATACTTAGGCAACTCCTAAAATCACCAAACTACTCCTGGTCCATAGTTGGATTATTTCCAACATGAAACATTTTAGTTTGGAGATATTTGAGCATTTAAATATTTTACATAATTTTAAATGCCCAAATTCAATTATTTATGATTTAATTCAAAAACCCTAAGATGGCCTAGGAAAATGTGCATCACTTTTGGCAGAGGTTCTGAACCAAGACAAAAATGATGGGCATTTTAGAAGGGCATTTCAGGTTCATTGAAAAAGTTTTTAGTAAACCCTAATTGGTTTGAGAGGGGGCTGGGGGTTTTGTCATCCCCATTTCAGGTTTCTGATGAAAGAATAAACATGATGCAACACTCTAATGCATGAACTAGCTAGGGTGTGACACGGCGTGCTCCAGCCCGGGCCGAAGAGCCCTTCCAGGCCTCAAGACGACCAGCCGCGACCTCCAGCCAGTTGGCCGTCAGGCTGGGGGTGCGCGGTGCCTGCATATCTGGCCACAGGGCGGCAATCGCCTGGGCACCAACGCGCTGAAGCCGGCGCAGCATCCGGTGAGCCGGCCAAAGGCGAGCCTCGATGCTTAGGATGTGCTCGTCAAGAGTTTTGGGGGCATCGGCGGCGACCTTCGCGCCCTCCGCCCTCTGACTTTCGCGGTCGGCCTCGATGGCTTGGATGGCGGCCTGCGATTGCCCAGGGAAGAAGTCTGCAAAGACGAGAAGAAACGAAGAAGAAAGTCAAAAACCAGGAGTCGGCACGATTTAAATCGGCAGCTTGAGGAAAGAGAATAAAGAGACTCACCATCAACTATGTCTTCGATCTCGTGGAAGCCGGAGGACAGCAGCGCCTCCTTGTCAGACCAGGAGGAGCGCTCGCTCGCGAACTCGGCCAAGAGAGCAGTTTCCGCCTCCTCCGCCTCCCTCTGCGACTTCACAAGCAGCTCCTTCTGCTCCGCCAACTGAGTGGCCAGCAGATCACGCTCTGCGGCGAGCCTACTGCACTCCTCCCCTTTGGCGCGCAGGGCGGAGTTGGCTTCGCTCAACTACTATTGAAGAGCAGCGTTGGCTCCTGAAGGAAAGAAAGAAAGACAACAGTCGTCAATAAAGAAGGTCGCCAGGAAGATCCGGCCCGACTGCTCAGCAGTCGGCCCGAATCTCGGGGACTACAGCCCGTGGGTGCGCTAGCGCGCCCCTGCAGAGAAGAAAAAGAGAGACTTACTCCGGCTCTCCGCCAAGTTGGCGGTCCGCTTGCCCAGCTCTTCAACATTACGGTTGAAGGTAGTGACGCGGAGGTTGTGGTAATCCTACGACAAGCATTTCAGACAAAGTTAGTACCCAGAAGTTATTCAATTGGAGTTCCAGGCCGCCTGCTCAGCAGTCGACCCGAAACTCGTGGACTACACCCAGTGGGTGCGCTGGCGCGCCCCCACAAAGAGGAACAAGAAAACAAAGGCCCAAAGAAACAACATACCCGGACGGCTGCCCGCGATGCTAGGAACGCCTTGGTGCAACTCTGGAGGGCGTCGCCCTTAGCGCGGAGCTTCGCCTGGACGTCCAGGAGCGCCCGGTTTAGCGGCCCTGTGCCGCCTCCTCGCACCCACCCAACAGGTGCGGCGCTCGTCGCTTCGGCGTCTGGGGCCGCCAAGCTGGCGGTGCTGGCTTCCAGGGGGTGGGGTGCCGAAGTCGCCTTCTCCAGACGATGGCGCGTTGGCGAGCCAACTTGAAGGAGTAGCCTCGCCACGGCCTCGTCTTCGGTCGGCGGCACCGGAGGGTCCGCTGGCTGCTCGCCTCGCGCGCCTTCAGACGGCGGTGGAGGCGGCGGCGGAACATTTGCGTCCGGAGTAGAGGGGTCGCCACCCTCCCTCTCCTCGACGGGGTTCTCCCCGCCGGCTTCTCCAGTCGGCCCCGCGGACTCTGGAGGCGGCGGTGCAGAGCTCAGCGGGGTGACAAGCACTGCCGACTGGTAGCGTGCGGCATCCTCAGCCCGCTGCTTCGCCGCGGCGGCGGCTTCTGCCTCCGCTAGTCTTTTCTTGGCGGAGGCCTCCGCCCACTCCACGCAGAGGGCCTCTTCTTCATTGCGCCTCTCCCACGCATTCCGCTCCGTCGCCTCCCGGAGGTCAGCGGCGGGGTCAATCCGCCGAGTGGTGGCAGACGTCTCCGCTGACCCCATGACGGAGGCGGCGGCGACCCGCTCAAGAGAGAGGGGAGCCCTGAAGCAAGAGGGGCAAGAAGAGATTCAGACAAATCATGAAGAAAGAATAAAACTGTGAAGACAGAATACTTACGCAGAGACCAACGGCGGCTTCTTCACTTCCTTACGGAAGCGGATGGCCTTCGCGGCTGCCTCGTCCCGCCGGGTTGCCGCAGCCGAGCCCTTGGGCTTCTTCGGCCGGCTGCCGAACAAAGTTGGCGCAGCCCGGCGCTTCTTCCCGCCGCCTAGAGTGCCCGATGCGGCAGAAGAGCCCGCGCCCGGCTGGCCAGCCCCTGGCCGATGGCGAGGGGCGACTTCTCCCTCGACGTTGTCTTCAGGCCAGTCGGTGAAGGTAGCCGAGGGCCTGAAGTCGCCTGTCGTCCCTCCTCCTCCCTCGGCGTCGTCTTCCAGAGCCGCCGCCTCCAGATCGGGGTCGTCGACGTCACTCTCCGCCCGGTCGGCGACGAACTCATGGGCCGGCCCCGAGGTGCCGGCTGGTGGGTGAAGAAGGGGATTCTATCCAAAGCCGACTGATCAGAACAAAACTCGGCAAGAAGAAGACAATCTAAAGAAAAGAAAGGCGACTCACCCCGGGCGGGGGGTTGGCGCGAGAGTACGGCTCCTTGCCGAATCGCCAGTCCTCCAGGAGCCTGCTATCCGAAAGATAGTTCACCATGTGGGCCACCTCTTCGTGAGGCATGTCCTTGGTGCACATCCGACTCGGGTCGCGGTGCCCACTCATCTGGCATATCATGTGAGGGCGGCCTTGGAGTGGAAGAACTCGGCGCGACACAAAGGCGGCCAGCAGGTCCGGACCAGTCAGACCCTCCGACTGCGTCAGCACTCGGAGTCGCGTGATGGCGCCGGCTCCCGCGGGCTTCAGCGACTTGGCCCGGTACGACCAGTTGGGCAGTCTCCCAGCCGGCGGGTCGGCTTCGAAAGCTGGCAGATAGACCCAGTCGCCCCTCGTGGCGACGTTCCTGACGTAGAAGTAGGACCTCTGCCACATCTTCACCGACTTCAACAGCGAGACGGAGGGGAAGTGGTTGTTGGCTCCTGTCCTTCGCACGGCGATGAAGGCGCCGCACTGAGCCGGCATGCCCGCGGCCTGGGTGCCGAGCTTGGAGAAGAAGAACTCCCCCAGAGCTCGAGGGCGGGGAGGACTCCGAGGAAGCCTTCGCACAGAGCCACAAAGGCAGACAACAACACCACTGTGTTGGGGGTGAGGTGGTGTGGCTGAAGGCCGTAGAACTCGATGAACGACCGGAAAAAGCTGCTCGTCGACAGCCCCAACCCGCGCAGGCAGTGCGAGCGGAAGATGTCCCGCTCGCCCTCCTGCGGGGCGGGGGAAATCTCCCCCTCCGGCGCAAGACGCACCTGCACGCGATCCTCGCCGGGAAGCTGACGGGTCCGGCGGAGGAACTCGATATGGTCTTCATGGACTTCGGAGCCGTCCCAGGTGCCGGAGCGCATTGGGGGAGGCGCGGTAGCAGAGGAGGAACTCATCGCGAAGCTGTCGCCGCGGTGTTCGCCGGAGCTTGGGCGTGCGGCGGAGCGAAGAAGAGAGGAAGCAGGAGAGCAAGGAGAGCGAGGATGAAGAGAGCAAGAGGTAGTGGGAAGGAGGGGCGCGCGTGCCCCCCTCTTCCCCCTACTTATAGCCCCGTGGGCTGCGAAGCTGAGGGAACGGACTTGGGGTTTTACTGCGCCCACAACCCCACATCCCCCGCGATCCCCGAAAAGTTACTGCACGTAGTAACTCCACGGGAATCCCAACCGTCCACCGGGGCCGCATCGGATCCGCTCGGGCGCCGAGGTGTGGTAGTGGCGGGCCGGACGGCCTAGCCACGTGCCCTCGCGTGACAGGCCAAGAGCGGGCGGCGGCCTGGAAGCTTAGCTAGCACGCCACTTGAAATCCCGCCGCGACGTTTGAACTACTGAGCAAGTCGGAATTGAGTGAGTCTGAGTCGGGCGAGTCCGACTCCTTCTAGTCAGCCCGGCAGAAGTCAATCAAGACCATGCGTCAAGCACCCGGAGAGATAAACTGCTGAGGCTTCTCGGCCGATCGTCCGTGGCGCCTCACCAGCTTCGGGGACTACTATTGGAGTAATGGGCCACGGGTAGGCCAACCCGGGCCCCAGGACCTTTCAAGACATCAGGGAAGGCTGCGCCCCTCAAGACTCCGGGACGAAGAGCCGCCTCCTGAGGAGTCGACGGCAGGGCGGCCAGCTGCCCGCCCACGGCTGAGTCCCAGGGATGACTTCCAGAGAAGCTGGCTTGGGGAGCCGGCCGACGAGTCCAACAAATCACGACCTCATCAAAGGGGGACGAGGCAGGGCGTGGCTACAGCAAAGCCTACCCCCGCCCCTCACCAAGGGCAGGCATGGCCACAGCACGCCGTACTCTGGAAGATCTTCGTGCAGCGTGGCACTGTTGCCATGCCGGCCCTAACGTCAGCACCACAGTACCGAGTCATGTGCCCACGACGGCTTGTCTGTATGGCCTGGAAGCATCGGGACGCACCAGCCAGCGAGATCTCAGGAGACAGTGGGAGGACCGCCAGTCGGACCCGTCGGGAGTCGGCCCGGGGAAGTCGGCCAAGCCAGCCCCCGGGGCCCACACGCCATTAATCAAGATGAGATGGGGAGTGGCCACAGTGATCGCCCGCCAGGCGGCGGGACTGTTGCCACGACCCCATGACCAAGCCTGCGCATGAAGAGCACGGCTACAGTAATCAGCAGCCGGCAAGACCCGCCCGCGGCGGACGCGGCCTGTCGGCTCCGTACCAGACCAGTCGGCGGGGCCCACCAGTCGGTGGGCCCCAGCAGTCGGCGGAGAAGTCGGAGGTCGGAGGCACTGACGGCTGGGCCCGCACCCAGTCTAATTACCATTGTACCCCTGGGGGGTAGGCCTATATAAACCCCCCAGGGCACCCATGCAAAGGGTTGGATCCCAGTAGTTCTATACCATACCAAATAGAAGGAGGGAGCTAGCCTTGCCCTCTCCTACCGCCAGATACAGCTCAAGGAGCAACCGTGTAAACACTTGACCATAGTGATCATGCGGAGACCCCGCAGAGCAGCAGTAGGGGTGTTATCTCCGCGGAGAGCCCTGAAGCTGGGTAAGATTCGCCGGCGTGCATGTCTTCGCCTCATCCCGTTTCTAGGCACCGGCGACGTTCTACTCGCCCCCACCATGATAAGCCATCCATTGGCATATGTCGCACCAAACCCCCGACACTATAGGAGATTTATCAAAGAATTTTCTAAAATTTCTAGGCCTCTTATTAATCTTTTGCAAAAGGATATTCCTTTTGTTTTTGATGATGATTGTTTAGAAGCCTTAATATCTGCACCTATTGTCCAACCAGCTGATTGGAACTTGCCTTTTGAAATTATGTGTGATGCTAGTGATTATGCTGTTGGTGTTGTTCTAGGACAAAGAGTTGATAAGAAACTTAATGTTTTTCATTATGCTAGTAAACTCTAGACAGTGCTCAAAGAAATTATGCTACTACTGAAAAAGAATTCTTAGCAGTGGTGTTTGCTTGTGATAAATTTAGATCTTATATTGTTGATTCCAAAGTAATTGTTCACACAGACCATGCTGCTATTAAATATCTTATGGAAAAGAAGGATGCTAAACCTAGACTTCATTGGGTTCTCTTGTTACAATAATTTGATTTACATATCATTGATAGAAAAGGAGCTGAGAACCCCGTAGCTGGTAATTTGTCTAGGCTTGAAAATGTGCTTGATGACCCACTACCTATTGATGATAGTTTTCCTCATGAGCAGTTAGCTGCAGTAAATGTTGCTAATAGTACTCCTTGGTATGATGACTATGCTAATTACATTGTTGCTAAATATTTACCACCTAGCTTTACATACCAGCAATGGAAAAATTCTTCTGTGATTTAAGACATTACTTTTGGGATGACCCACATCTTTATAAAGGAGTAGATGGTATTATTAGACGTTGTGTACCTGAGCATGAACAGGGACAAATCCTATGGAAATGTCACTCTGAGGCTTATGGAGGGCATCATGCTGGAGATAGAACTACTCACAAGGCATTGCAATCTGGATTTTATTGGCCTACAGTCTTCAAGGATGCTCGTAAGTTTGTCTCTTCTTGTGATGAATGTCAAATAATAGGTAATATCGGTAAGCGTCAAGAAATGCCTATGAATTATTCACTTGTTGTTGAACCATTTGATGTTTGGGGATTTGATTACATGGGACCTTTTCTTTCCTCTACTGGGTATACACATATTTTGGTTGTAGTTGATTATGTTACTAAATTGGTAGAAGCCATTCCAACCAGTAGTGCTAGCTGATCACAACACCTCTATTAAAATGCTTAAGGAAGTTATTTTCCCAAGCTTTGGAGTCCCTAGATATTTAATGACTGATGGTGGTTCACACTTTATTCATGGTGCTTCCCGTAAGATGCTTGCTAAGTGTGATGTTAACCATAGAATTGCATCACCCTATCATCCTTAGTCTAGTGGTCAAGTTAAACTTAGCAATAGAGAAATAAAATAATTTTGCAAAAGACTGTTAATAGGTCCAAGAAGAATTGGTCTAAGAAATTAGATGATGCACTTTGGGCTTATAGAACAGCATATAAAAATCCTATGGGTATGTCTCCTTATAAAATGGTTTATGGAAAAGCTTGCCATTTGCCTCTTGAGTTAGAACATAAAGCATATTGGGCAGTTAAAGAACTCAACTATGATTTCAAACTTGCTGGTGAAAAGAGGTTATTTGATATAAGCTCCTTAGATGAATGGAGAACCCAAGCTTATGAGAATGCAAAGTTATTCAAACAAAAAGTTAAAAGATGGCATGACAAAAGAATTAAAAAGCATGAGTTTAAAGTTGGAGAATATGTTCTTTTGTACAACTCTCGTTTTAGATTTTTTGCAGGAAAGCTCCTCTCGAAATGGGAAGGCCCATACATCATCGAGGAGGTTTACTGGTCTCGAGCCATCAAAATAAATAACTCCGAAGGTACTAACCTGAAGGTTGTCAATGGGCAACGAATAAAGCATTATATCTCAGGTACGCCTATCAATATTGAAAGTAATATTATCCAAACTTTGACACCGGAAGAACACATAAAAGAGTCCTTCCGGAAAACTCTAGAATCGTGAAAATAAAGAGGTACATGATACGGTAAGTAAACGGACTCCGAAAAATCCGTAAAAATATTTTTTATCAGTTTTGGAATATTTTAAAATTTTGGAAATGAAGAAACTTCTAGGAAGCGTCCCTGGTGGGCACAAGACACCAGGGCGTGCCAGGCTTGCCTGGGGCGCCCAGGTGGGTTGTGCCCACATGGGACACCCTCCGTACTCCATTTTTCCATGTGTCCTCCAAGATAAAATATATATATATATACTTCCCAAACCTATTGATCACCGTATCGCAGAGAAATCCTTTGTTCTCTTTTTCCTTGTTGTTTTCTGTCAGATCCCATCTACCATGGCCTCTTCAAGCTTCTCCAAGGACAAGTTCTTCAAGAACGTCATCAACCCATATTTGCGGGAAGTGGTGCAGCACCCTCAGGTCATCCAGATGCATGAGGGGGTGCTTCACCTCTGTGATGTGCCGTGTCCCAAGGGGACGGGAACCGTGGAGGCCAGGCTTGAAGCTGTGGAGCAAGACGTCTTCTGGTGCAAGGGGATGGTGGAGCGTGGGCTCAATGGCAATCACCTCATGATCACGGACCTTCCCCGTGATTTCAAGGTGGATGGCAAGCCCATGAAGGACATCATCTTCACCCTCAACGAGCAAATCAACTTTCTCCAAAGCCAGATCTATGATCTTCAAAACCAAGTCTTTGAATATGAGGCGAGGTTTAAAGTTATGAGTTTGGTTGCTGGTTGCAGGACTCGTGAGACTCACTCCTCCTTTTATGATGGTGGGCCACTACCATGGAAATCCGAGGACAAGATCTCTCCTTCATCACCATCATCATCTTCTTCACCACCAAAGGAGAATTGAGTATCGGGTATGGGCACTCCCCTTGGCTTCCGCCAAGCTTGGGGGGAGGTGCCCCGGTATCGTATCATCCCACTATCTTTTTTGCTTTTACTTATCCTAGTTCGATCATTTTCTTTTAGATGAAATAAATTTAGTTTGACCCTTTCTTCTTTGAGAGTTTGCCTAGTGATCTATCCTTGTAATCGTGTGCAAGTTATATAATAAAGTTAGTTTGAGTTTTTGCTTTCTTTACTTTCATGTTGCAAATAAAGAAAAGAAATAAGAAAGAAAGAAAAAGAGAAAGGAAATAAATGAAGAAAGGAAATAAATCAATAAGATTATATCCTAATCCTATGGTAGGTGATAGCACCACATAAGGAAAAGTATAAGTAGAAAATTTTATTAGAGATTGACAAACATAGCATTAGTCAATGATGCAACTCATGAAAGATTTAATAAGGGAAGAGAAGATTCACATACAGATATACTATCCTAGAAATGTTTTTTTTATTGTGATCCCTCATCAAAATATTATATGCCAAAATTGTTGACGCTGGACAAGGAAGACAACTTAATGGTTTATGTTTGTTTATATTCACATAGAAGTCATATTGTCATAGATCCTTTTAACATGTGGTGTTTGCCCCTATCTTTGCTAGCCAAAAAAATCTGCACTAAGTAGAGATACTACTTCTACACCAAAAACCCTTAAACCCAAATCTTTTTCAAGTGTCCACCATACCTACCTAGGGATTGAGCAAGATCCCTCAAGTAAGTTTCCATCAGTGGAAAAAAGCAATAAAAATTGCTTCTAAAAGTGTGAGATCATTTAGTGTAAGAGAAAATTGACCGTTGTACGAACTTGTCTGACAAAGAATAAAAGAGATAGACTGCATAATAAAGGTTGTCATCTTAAGGGGCAATACAACATGACGTTCTCTTGCACTAAGGGATTGAGCATACAAACAAATAAGCGCATGGCAACCTCTGCTTCCCTCTACGAAGGGCCTATCCTTTATTTTTATGCACTTACTTTTATGCAAAGAGTCAAAGTTTTCCTTCTATTCCTTTTATTTTTCTCCTTTGGCAAGCATCATGTGCCGAGGAAAGATCTAGGCACATATGTCCAGTTGAATATAGATGGCATGAGTTATTATTGTTGACATCACCCTTGAGGTGAGTATGTTGGGAGGCGAAACTATAAGCCCCTATCTTTCTATGTGTCTGGTTGAAACGTTTTGCTCATGGGTACGAGGTGAGTGTTAGCAATCATAGAAGACAATATGATGGTTGAGTATGTGAACTTGCCTAAAGGCTCCGACACGTGACCCTTCCTAAAAAGATGATGAATTGTACTTGCAAAGTTGACTGAGAACATAGTTTGTCGGTTTCTAATAGAGTTTTTGCTTTATACTTTGATTGTGTGATGAACTATTACTTATTCATGAGAAGTATATGATAAAAGTTCTATGATAAAAGTCCTATGTTTAATGTTTTTGTGGTTATAATAATCAACATGATGCTTCTATGTCCGTATTTTGTTTTTATCGACACCTCTCTCTCAAAGCATGTGGACATGTTTTTCAATTTCGATTTTCGCTTGAGGACAAGCGAGGTCTAAGATTGGGGGAGTTGATACGTCCATTTTGCATCATGTTTTCTTACTGTTATTTACAATTTTTTATCCATAATAATGCCTTTTGGAGTAATTATAATGCCTTTCTTTCATAATTTGCAAGGAACACACCAAGAGGGAGCATTCCGGCAGTTGGAAACCTGGACCTGGAAAAGCTACGTCAGGCCACCTATTCTGCACAACTCCAAATGAGCTAAAACTTCACGTAGATTTTTTATGGCTTATTTAAGAAATACTGGAGACAATAAACACCAGAGGGGGGCCACCAGGTGGGCACAGCCCACCTGGGCGGGCTAGGCCCCCCAGGCGCGCCCTGGTGGGTTATGGCCTCCTCGGCCCACCTCCGGTGCCCATCTTCTGGTATATAAGTCATTTTGACCTAGAAAAAAATAAGGAGAGGACTTTCAGGACGAAGCACCGCCGCCTCGAGGCGGAACTTGGGCAGGAGCACTTTTGCCCTCCGACGAAGCGATTCCACCGGGGGAACTTCCCTCCCGGAGGGGGAAATCATCGTCATCATCGTCACCAACAACTCTCCCATCTTGGGGAGGGCAATCTCCATCAACATCTTCGACAACACCATATCCTCTCAAACTCTAGTTCATCTCTTGTGTTCAATCTTGTTACCGGAACTATAGATTGGTGCTTGTGGGTGACTAGTAGTATTGATTACATCTTGTAGTTGATTACTATATGGTTTATTTGGTGGAATATTATATGTTCAGATCCATTATGCTATTTAATACTCCTCTAATCATGAACATGTTTATCATTTGTGAGTAATTACTTTTGTTCTTGAGGTCACGGGAGAAACCATGATGCAAGTAATCATGTGAACTTGATATGTGTTCGATATTTTGATAGTATGTATGTTGTTATTCCCTTAGTGGTGTCATTTGAACGTCGACTACATGACACTTCACCATATTTGGGCCTAAGGGAATGCATTGTGGAGTAGCCATTAGATGGTGGGTTGCGAGAGTGACAGAAGCTTAAACCCCATTTTATGCGCTATTTCGTAAGGGACCGATTGGATCCAAAAGTTTAATGCTATGGTTAGTGTTTATTCTTAATACTTTTCTGTAGTTGCGGATGCTTGCAGGGGGTTAATCATAAGTAGGAGGTTTATTCAAGTAAGAACAACACCTAAGTAGTCTCCAACGTATCTATAATTTTTGATTGTTCCATGCTATTATATTATCCATCTTGGATGTTTAATAAGCATTTATATGCTATTTTATATGATTTTGGGGACTAACCTATTAACCTAGAGCCTAGTGCCAGTTTCTCTTTTTCCTTGTTTTTGAGTTTCACGGATAAGGAATATCAAACGGAGTCCAATTGACCTGAAACTTTACGACGATTGTTTTTGAGCCAAAACAAGCCCACGGAGTACCGGAGTTGGCCCAGAAGAGTCCCGAGTCATCAACAAGGGTGGAGGGCGCCCCCACCCCTAGGGCGCGCCCTCCGACCTTGTGGTTGACTCGTGGGCTCCCCTGACTTGTTCTCGATGCCAACACCTCTTATATATCCCCAAACCTCCAGAACCGAACCTAGATCGGGAGTTCGCCGCTGCAAGCCTCTGTAGCCACCAAAAACTAATCGGGGCTCTGTTCCGGTACCCTGCCGGAGGGGGAAATCATCATCGATGGCCATCTTCGTCATCCCAACGCTCTCCATGATGAGGAGGGAGTAGTTCACCCTCGGTGCTGAGGGTATGTACTAGTAGCTATGTGTTTGATCTCTCTCTCTCTATCTCTGTCTCTCGTGTTCTTGATTTGGCACGATCTTGATGTACCATGAGCTTTGCTATTATAGTTGGATCTTATGATGTTTCTCCCCCTTTACCTTCTTGTAATATATTGAGTTTTCCCTTTGAAGTTATCTTATCGGATTGAGTCTTTAAGGATTTGAGAACACTTGATGTATGTCTTGCATGTGCTTATCTGTGGTGACAATGGATATTCACGTGATCTACTTGATGTATGTTTTGGTGATCAACTTGCGGGTTATGTGACCTTTTGAACTTATGCATAGGGGTTGGCACATGTTTTTGTTTTGACTCTCCGGTAGAAACTTTGGGGCACTCTTTGAATTTCTTTGTGTAGGTTCGAATAGATGAATATGAGATTGTGTGATGCATATCGTATAATCAAACTCGCGGATACTTGTGGTGACATTGGAGTATCTAGGTGCCATTAGGTTTTTGGTTGATGTGTGTCTTAAGGTGTTATTTTAGTAAAATTCTAGGGCTGTTTGTGACACTTATAGGAATAGCCCAATAGATCAATCCGAGATAATAACTTTGAGGTGGTTTCGTACCCTACAATAATCTCTTCATTTATTCTCCACTATTAGTGACTTCGGAGTGACTCTTTATTGCACGTTGGGGGATTTTTATATGATCTAATTATGTTATCATTGTTGAGAGAACTTGCACTAGTGAAAGGAAGAACCATAGGCCTTGTTTCCAAGCATTGCAATACCGTTTCCGCTCACTTTTACCACTTGTTACCTTGCTGTTTTCATATTTTCAGATTACAAAAACCTATATCTACCATCCATATTGCACTTGTATCACCATCTCTTCGCCGAACTAGTGCACTTATACAATTTACCATTGTATTGGGTGTGTTGGCGACAAAATAGACTCTTTGTTATTTGGTTGCAGGGTTGTTTGAGAGAGACCATCTTCATCCTATGCCTCCCACACATTGATAAACCTTAGGTCATCCACTTGAGGGAAATTTGTTGCTATCCTACAAAACTCTGCACTTGGAGGCCCAACAACGTCTACACAGATAAAGTTGTGTAGTTGACATCAAGCTCTTTTCTGGCGCCGTTGCCGGGGAGGTTAGTGCTTGAAGGCATATCTTTAGATCTTGCAATCAAATCTTTTAGTTTCTTGTTTTATCACTAGTTTAGTCTATAAAAGAAAACTACAAAAAAAATGGAATTGAGGTTGCCTCATATGCTTCATCTTTTTAATGTCTTTCATGAAAATAAGGATTCCGATAATTGTGCCAAAGTGTTAGAAGAAGAATGCATTAAAATGTTTGGCACTCAATCCTTGAATGATGAGCATGATTGCAATGTTGTTAGTATGAATTCTTTGAATATCCATGATTCTAATGATATGCAAAGCCACAAGCTTGGGGATGCTATGTTTGATGAAGATGATATTTTTTGTCCCCCAAGTTTTGATGAGCGAATTTATTATGATGAAAGCATGCCTCCTATTTATGATGATTATTGTGATGACATGCATGCTATAGAGAATAATGATAACCATGAAGCTTGTCATCATGATTTTAATTTTCAATTAGATTATGCCTCACATGATAGTTATTTTATTGAGATGTAAAATTTCTATGCTTGTAGATCATGAAAATAATTCTTTATGTGATGGTTATATTGTTGAATTCATTCATTCATGATGCTACTGAAAATTATTATGAGGGAGGAATATATGCTTGTAGGAGTTGCAATAATATCAAGTTTCCTCTCTATGTGTTGAAAATCTTGAAGTTATGTTTGTTTTACCTTCCTATGCAAGTTGATTCTTGTTACCATAAGTTGTTTGATAACAAAATCCCTATGCATAGGAAGTGGGTTAGACTTAAAATGTGCTTGTCATATGCTTCATGATGCTCTCTTTATGCTTCAACTCTTATCTTTTATGTAAGCATCATTGTCATCATCATGCCTAGCTCGAAAGGCAATAGAGAAAAGCGCTTGTTGGGAGACAACCCAATATTTATACCTACTATTTTCATGTGTTCACATGATTATGCTACTGTAGTAATCGTGTTTTATAGCTTTTGTTTCAATAAAGTGCCAAGTAAGACCTTTGGGATGGCTTACGGTGATAGTTGATTTGATCTTGGTGAAAAAAAGAAAATTTTGTGCTCAGGAAAATAATTTTCATTTTTAGCAGAAGCGTGATAAAATACTGATTCTTTTTGCATAAGATTAATAAACAAATTTCTCAAGTTTTCCTAATTTTTCAGAATTTTTGGACTTATATAAGTATTCGAGAGTTACAGATTACTACAGACTGTTCTGTTTTTGATAAATTCTGTTTTCTATGTGTTGTTTGCTTATTTTGATGAATCTGTGAGTAGTATCGGAGAGTATGAACCATGGAGAAGTTGGAATACAGAATATATTACATCAATATAAAAAAATAATGAGTTCACAACAGTACCCAAAGTGGTGATTTGCTTTCTTATACTAACGAAGCTTACGAGTTTTCTGTTGAGTTTTGTGTTGTGAAGTTTTCATGTTTTGGGTGAAGTTTCGATGGACTAGGGAATAAGGAGTGGCAAGAGCCTATGCTTGGGGATTCCCAAGGCACCCCAAGTTAATATTAAAGGACAACTAAGATCCTAAGCTTGGGGATGCCCCCGATGGCATCCCCTCTTTCATCTTCATTCATCGACAACTTTACTTGGAGCTATATTTTTATTCACCACATGATATGTGTCTTGCTTGGAGCTTCATTTTATTTTATTATTATTTTCTTGTTGTTATTTAGAATAATGTTTTTCATCTTTTAGTTTAATAAAAAGTTCAAGTAAGATGGTAATTTTATTTGGTTATAAATTCAGTCCAAATATGATAGGCATCCAAAAGGGATATAATAAAACTTTCATATAAAGTGCATTGAATACTATGAGAAGTTTGATCCCTTATGATTGTTTTGAGAGATGAAGATGGTGATATTAGAGTCATGCTAGTGAGTAGTTGTGAATTTGAGAAATACTTGTGTTAAGGTTTGTGAGTCCTGTAGCATGCACATATGGTGAACCGTTATGTAATGAAGTTGGAGCATGAGATATTTTTTGATTGTCTTCCTTATGAGTGGCGGTCGGGGATGAGCGATGGTCGTTTCCTACCAATCTATCCCCCTAGGAGCATGCATGTAGTATTTTGTTTCGATGGCTAATAGACTTTTGCAATAAGTATGTGAGTTCTTTATGACTAATGTTGAGTCCATGGATTATACACACTCTCACCCTTCCACCATTGCTAGCCTCTCTAGTACCGCACAACTTTCGCCGGTACCATACACCCACCATATACCTTCCTCAAAATAGCCACCATACCTACCTACTATGGCATTTCCATAGCCATTCCGAGATATATTGCCATGCAACATTCCACCGTTCCGTTTATTATGACACACTCCATCATTGTCATATTGCTTTGCATGATCATGTAGTTGACATCGTATGGGCAAAGCCACCATTCATAATTCTCTCATACATGTTACTCTTGATTCATTGCACATCCCGGTACACTGCCAGAGGCATTCATATAGAGTCACATTTTTTTCTAAGTATTGAGTTGTAATTCTTGAGTTGTAAGTAAATAAAAGTGTGATGATCTTCATTATTAGAGCATTGTCCCGTGTGAGGAAAGGATGATGGAGACTATGATTCCCCCAAAAGTCGGGATGAGACTCCGGACAAAAAAAAAGAGGCCAAAAAAATAGAAGGCCCAAAAAAAGAGAGAAAAGAGAGAAGGGGCAATGTTACCATCCTTTTACCACACTTGTGCTTCAAAGTAGCACCATGATCTTCATGATAGAGAGTCTCCTACGTTATCACTTGCATATACTAGTGGGAATTTTCATTATAGAACTTGGCTTGTATATTCCAATGATGGTCTTCCTCAAATTGCCCTAAGTCTTCGTGAGCAAGCAAGTTGGATGCACCCCAATTAGTTTCTTTTTGAGCTTTGATAAACTTATAGCTCTGGTGCATCTGTTGCATGGCAATCTCTACCCACTCACATTGATATCTATTGATGGGCATCTCCATAGCCCGTTGATACGCCTAGTTGATGTGAGACTATCTCTTTCTTTTTGTCTGCTCCACAACCACCATCTATTCCACCTATAGTGCTATGTCCATGGCTCACACTCATGTATTGCGTGAAACTTGAAAAAGTTTGAGAACATCAAAAGTATGAAACAATTGCTTGGCTTGTCATCGGGGTTGTGCATGATTTGAATTTTGTGTGTGATGAAGATGAAGCATAGCCAGACTATATTATTTTGTAGGGATAAGCTTTCTTTGTCCATGTTCTTTTGAGAAGACATAATTGCCTTGTTAGTAGGCTTGAAGTATTATTGTTTTATGTCAATATTAAACTTTTTTTTTGAATCATGCGGATCTAAACATTCATGCCAGAATAAAGGAAATTACATGGATAAATATGTTAGGTAGCATTCCACATCAAAAATTCTGTTTTTACCATTTACCTACTCGATGATGAGCAGGAATTAAGCTTGGGGATGCTTGATATGTCTCCAACGTATCTATAATTTTTTATTGTTACATGCTATTATATTATCTATCTTGGATGTTTTATATGCATTAATATGCTATTTTATATGATTTTTGGGACTAAATTATTAACCTAGAGCCCAGTGTCACTTTCTGTTTTTTCCCTTGTTCTTGAGTTTCGCAGAAAAGGAATATCAAACAGAGTCCAATTGACCTGGAACTTTACGACGATTGTTTTGGACGAAAAGAAGCCCATGGAGTACTGGAGTTGGTCCAGAAGAGTCCCGAGTCATCCACAAGGGTGGAGGGCGCCCTCACCCCCCTAGGGCGCGCCATCTAACCTTGTGGTTGACTTGTGGGCTCCCCTGACTTGTTCTCAACGCCAACACCTCTTATATATTCCCAAACCTCCAGAACATAACCTAGATCGGGAGTTCCACCACTGCAAGCCTCTGTAGCCACCAAAAACTAATCGGGTCCCTGTTCTGGCACCCTGCCGGAGGGGGAAATCATCACCGGTGGCCATCTTCATCATCTCGGCACTCTCCATGACGAGGAGGGAGTAGTTCACCCTCAGGGCTGAGGGTATGTAATAGTAGCTATGTGTTTGATCTCTCTCTCTCTCTCTCTCTCTCGTGTTCTTGATTTGGCACGATCTTGATGTACACGAGCTTTGCTATTATAGTTGGATCTTATGATGTTTCTCCCCCTCTACCTTCTTGTAATGGATTGAGTTTTCCCTTTGAAGTTATCTTATTGGATTGAGTCTTTAAGGATTTGAGAACACATGATGTATGCCTTGCATGTGCTTATCTGTGGTGACAATGGGATATTCACATGATGTACTTGATGTATGTTTTGGTGATCAATGATACGTCTCCAACGTATCTATAATTTTTGATTGTTCCATGCTATTATATTATTTGTTTTGGATGTTTAATGGGATTTAATATGCTCTTTTATATTATTTTTGGGACTAACCTATTAACCGGAGGCCCAGTGCCAGTTTCTGTTTTGGCCTATTTTAGAGCTTTGCAGAAAAGGAATACCAAACGGAATGAAACACTCGCGATGATCTTTCTTGGACCGAAAGCAAGCCAGAAGACTTGGAGTCGAAGTCTGGAACTCCACGAGGAAGCCACGAGGTAGGAGGGAGCGCCCAGGGGGTAGGCACGCCCCCACCCTCATGGGCCCCTCGTAGGTCAACCGACGTACTTATTTCGCCTATATATACTGTTATACCCTAGAAACATCAGGGAGAGCGACGAAACCACTTTTACACCACCGCAACCTTCTGTACCTGTCAGATCCCATCTTGGGGCCTTTTTCGGTGATCTGCCGGAGGGGGAATCGATCATGGAGGGCTTCTACATGAACACCATTGCCTCTCCGATGAAGCATGAGTAGTTTACCACAAACCTTCGGGTCCATAGTTATTAGCTAGATGGCTTGTTCTCTCTCTTTGATTCTCAATACAAAGTTCTCCTTGATGTTCTTGGAGATCTATTCGATGTAATACTCTTTTGCGGTGTGTTTGTCGAGATCCGATGAATTGTGGATTTATGAACAAGATTATCTATGAATATTAATTGGTTCTTCTATGAATTCTTATATGCATGATTTGATATCTTTGCAAGTCTCTTCGAATTATCGGTTTAGTTTCGCCTACTAATGTCGGTTGTCGGGTTCCGGCAAACCCTTAAGGTTCAAACACTGGGGTGCACGTGAAGTCTTCTCCTCCCACCGATCTACGCCCTAGCTCGCTAAGATCTCGTGGATGAACTCGACAAACTCGCAACACAGAAACACACAAGATTTATACTGGTTCGGGCCACCGTTGTGGTGTAATACCCTACTCCAGTGTGGTGGTGGTGGATTGCCTCCAGGGCTGATGATGAACAATACAAGGGGATTGTCGGTGTCAAAACCGGCGGATCTCGGGTAGGGGGTCCCGAACTGTGCGTCTAGGCTGGATGGTAACAGGAGGCAGAGGACACGATGTTTTACCCAGGTTCGGGCCCTCTTGATGGAGGTAAAACCATACGTCCTGCTTGATTAATATTGATGATATGGGTAGTACAAGAGTAGATCTACCACGAGATCAGAGAGGCTAAACCCTAGAAGCTAGCCTATCGTATGACTGTATGTTGTGATTGTTGTCCTACGGACTAAAATCCTTCAGTTTATATATACACTGGAGAGGGTTAGGGTTACACAAGGTCAGTTACAAAGGAGGAGATATCCATATCCGTATTGCCTAGCTTGCCTTCCACGCCAAGTAGAGTCCCATCCGGACACGAGACGAAGTCTTCAATCTTGTATCTTCATAGTCTAACAGTCCGGCCAAAGGATATAGTCTGGCTGTCCAGAGACCCCCTAATCCAGGACTCCCTCAGTAGCCCTTGAACCAGGCTTCAATGACGATGAGTCCGACGTGCAGTATTGTCTTCGACATTGCAAGGCAGGTTCCTCTCCAAATTCTGTGTACCTGTCAAAATAGTGTCCGTTTTCTTGTGAATGTTGCACTCCTTGGCTTCCACGCCCAATAATGGCCACTTTCCACGTGTCGAGCGAATGTGAAGAGCCAGGGTGTTTTCACATTTACCCCCTAGCTGTGTGAATGAGCCGCCTATTAAAAAGACGGGGATTTAGATCCAAATCACACCATCCTCCCTTGGCGAGCCTTCATCGGAGCGCGCCCGACAGAGATCCATTCCATCATGGTCGGTCGACGTAGCTCCTCCTCTCGCTCCATTAGCTCCAAGCCAGGAGATTGGGAGAGATGTTCTATCCCGCACAGCAAATTAGTGATGCTTCAAACCAAGGGATTTCTTCCCCCAGCGTACATGGTCCCGGTTCAAGCCGGGATCGCCACCTATAATGGCGGAGAGCAAGCGGAGAGCCTTCCCAATCCCTCCAAGGGAGAGCGGGTATGCCTTGTCCCTTATTTGGTAAGAGGGCTTGGATTCCCAATTCATCCGTTTCTCCGGGGCTCCTGGAGTTCTACGGCCTCCAGTTGCACAACCTTACACCTGCCTCCATGCTGCATATCGCGGGATTCGTAGCCCTTTGCGAGTTGTTTTTGGGCTGCGAGGCTCATTTCGCTCTATGGAAGAAGCTGTTCTGCCTTGTGCCCCGTTCTTAGAAGGGGTCAATATATCAAGTGGGCGGAGCCGAAGTGTGGCGTGTTGCCGGGACCGGATACCTGTCCGGAACCCCAAAGAAGACGTCCAAAGATTGGCCTTCAGAATGGTTTTATATAGAAGACGTCCCCCTCCCGGATCCTATTCGGATCGGCCTTCCTGAGTTCGACAATACCCCTTTGAAGAAGCGCCGGAGCTGGCGTCCATGGAGCTCCCTGGAGGAAGATGACAGGGACGTTCTTTACCTGATGAGCCGGATAAGTTTTTTAGCTCGATCCGGATTGACCATGATCGAGGTCATGGCCATATGTATCATGCGGGGGGTGCAGCCGCTTCAGTATAGAGGCCACCCCATGTGGGATTTCAATGGGGAGGATGACGCCACCCGCTAGGGCCGTAAAGGGCCGGGATCGGTTGCTGATCTAATAAGGATCTTATCCACTTTGTACAAGGGAGAAGAGGAGGAATTCCTTCGTATCAACACGCAGGGCGGATTTTCTATGTACAATCCTCCGAGCTGGGTAAGTGGAGACTTTTTCTCGCCCATCCGTTTCATATTTTCGCAGTTAAGTATTCAGTCTAGCGATTTCTACGCAGGAACTACGCCAGGCTGTAAGGGAGATAAACAACCCCCTCCACAACCCGAGGACCCTGGACGGTCCCTCGACCCGGCCTCCCAAGAGGATCCGGACATATCTGTGGAGCTGATCGATGGGGTGATTTACCAATCGAGCAATGATAATGCTTTGGTGGCCATTACGGCTGATTACCCTGGGCTAGTTCCAGCCTCACAGGTGACTGAGACCGAAGTCCCAGCACTTCAAAAAGGGATCCGTCCTTGCGTGTTTTTGATCGCCGTATAACAGCCGTGTTTTGCAGGGGAGGTCCTCGAGGCAGAAGGCCGAGCCTGCGGTGACTGGCCAACAAGGGGCCGCGAGGCCAGGCAGGCTGAAAAGACCCGCAGTCTGGATTGAGACACCGGCGCAGCGGTATGGCACGCCGTCTTTATTGCAAGACATTATTCTCAGAGGCGTATTAATGCCCATGCCTTCTTTTCAGGAAAGAGAGCGCTCGCCGAACTATACCCAGAGAGGCTACCAATCGTGCCTCCACAAGCCAGGCTCCAAGGCCGGATTTGGAGGCGGGAACGAATACGAGGCGTGCGCCGGGTGCTCCTCCGACAGAGGATGCGGATAAACTATCCGCCACCAATTCCGAGGTGGAAAGTGCCATGAACCACAGGCGTCGCCGGACTGTTCTTCGTGACGCTTGTTTCTCCCAAGAGGCATTGGATGCCTTCAACTCGGGAGACGCACACCTCCGTGCCGCTCAAAATGGTCTAGCCAGAGCCACGGAGCAGTATGTAAAAGACATACGTGTGAGAAAATTTGGTGATTATATATATCAGTAGCCCCTGAGACTTGAAACAGTTAGGATAACTGATTTAAGGATCATTTGTTATGCAGGTTCTTACAGAAAAGAATACTCAACTATCCCAGGAGCTGGAAGAGTGCAAAGCCCAACTTCAGGCCGCACTGGCCACAGCAGGGGAGCCCAAAGAGACCCCCTCTGGTAACATATCCTTCAAATGATAAGTATCATATAGAATGCGGCATGTATGCACGTCCGACGATAAAATTGCAGATGACACTGGAGTAAATCCGGATAAGCAACAGCTCCTACGCCAGCTGAAGGCTGGTGAAAACATGCTTACGAGGGTGAGGCAGGAGAAAAATGATCTCCTAGATGCCAACACCAACCTGGGCGTGATACTACAAGATGTTCGTGCCCAACTATCAGACTCTGTTAAGGAAAATCGACGGCTTCGACGCGGCATATTTAGTAAGTGCTTGAACGAACTTTGAAAAATAGTTCGGCGAGGAAGCTGGCTGACAGAGTTATGTCTGTAGGTATGCTAACAGGTCGTCCTGCCGAGGAAATGCCCGGTTCAACGGGTGACCTTCTTCCCGAGCTCTCACAGCTGCACGAACGAGTTCGGCAGGTGATGCAAGGCGTCGCCCAAGCCTTGTGGCCATCCATCTACATACCCGAAGGCCTCGGAGAGCTTGTAGAAAAGCTAAAGGGAGTGCGGCGGCGCTTCCGATTATGTAAGATATCGGCCTGCCGTCAGGGCGCCAGGGAAGCCTGGGCAATGGTGAAGACATGGTACACGAAGGCTGACCCAAACCACATGGCCGATGTCTGACCTGTGGGTCCCGATGGGAAGGAGATCCCTGTGAGCTTAGTGTACGGCCAAGTAGAATTGGCCGCAAAGTATTCCCAACAGGACTGTAGACTAGACAGCCTATTGGATGGTATTGAAGAGGAGTTCAACCAGTCAAATTGACTATGTAATTTTAAAGTGACATGTATAATGCCTTCTAGCTGGATTGTAGATTGTTTGTCGTGGCGGACCTTTTTGCTTCGACCTCAGGACCCGACGGTCCGGAGTGTGTCCGAATACCCTCTCGGTTATGTAAGAACCGGGGCATGCGTGGAGACCAGGCGTAGGGGTCATTAGTGCTTTATCAGACAATTGCCCAACTAGTTATGTTATATTACATGGGTAGTAAGAAACATCTTCCAGGGAGAATAGTTCCGTTAAGGGTTCCTTTCCCTCGGTAAGCATGCCATAAAGTGCATGTCCGGACTGCGACAAGAAGCGCAGAAAAAGAATCTGGGGGCAGATATGGATAAAATAAAAGTCATCTTTTGTTCACCGACCGAATATTCCCTTAAGAACGCTAGCTTTCGGCTTCACCCAGTCTGAGGTACATGTCCGGCTGACCCGGCAGTAACAGTCGCAGAGGTGCTCCCCTTATGCCCTAGCCGAATTAACGGGAACGTAGGGCATAAATACAAGAGCCAGGCAACTCATCTTGGCCAAAACTTAAGTCATATCGATGCATATAATGGTGAAAAAAGGTACATGCGGAAGTATAACACATGTGTTGGGCGTGAGGCCCAGGTAAATAATTTAAGCTTCTATGGAAGAAGCCACCAGGTATGAAGAGTGCGGCTAGCACATCTGTAATGTATGAGTGAGGCACAAGGTGACCCTTGAAGGCCTAGAGAAGTAAAAGAAAGAAAGGGAAACAAGACAAATGATGCATATGCAGAAAATGGACAAAGGGAGGGGACTAACATAAAGTCCGGTGCTAGGCGTAGAATCTTTGAAGCCTGGCTGCGTTCCATGGGTTCGGCTCGAGTCGACTAGTCGATGCATCCCGCAGTCAGTACGCTCCACCGGTCAGAACTTGGTCAATAATGAAGGGACCTTCCCATTTGGGCTCGAACTTGTTCTTTTTCTTATCCGGCAGCCGTAGAACTAGTTCGCCAACGTTATAAGTTTTGGCCTGTACTTCTCTGCTTTGGTATCTGCAAGCCTGTTGCTGGTAAAATGCGGAACGGGCTTTGGCTACGTCGCGCTCTTCCTCCAAGGTGTCCAGACTATCCTGCCGATCGAGCTCGGCTTCTCTTTCTTCGTACATGTGCACTCGAGGTTAGTCATGAATTATGTCACAGGGCAGGACTGCCTCTGCGCCGTACACCATAAAAACAGTGTATATCCGGTACTACGATTCCGCGTGGTCCGCAGCCCCCAGAGTACGGAGTCGAGCTCCTCTACCCAGTGCGTGTCAGGCTCCGTTAAGGAGCGCACTAATCTGGGTTTATTGCCGCTCATTATAAGACCATTTGCTTGTTCGACTTGACTGTTGGTTTGTGGGTGATAGACTGAAGCATAATCGAGCTTGATGCCCATTTTGCTGCACCAGAGTTTTACCTCGTCGGCCGTGAAGTTCGTGCCGTTATCAGTAATGATACTGCGGGGGACGCCATAACGGTGTACAACCCCGGATATGAAATCTATCACCGGTCCGGATTCGGCTGTTTTAACCGGTTTAGCCTCTATCCATTTGGTGAATTTATCCACCATGACCAATAAGTATTTTTTCTTGTGGGTTCCCCCTTTAAGGCGTCCAACCATGTCAAGCCCCCAAACCGTGAAGGGCCATGTAATGGGGATTGTTTGGAGGGCGGTGGGTGGCATGTGGCTTTGATTTGCAAAGAGCTGGCAACCGGCTCAACGTTGGACCAAGTCCTGTGCGTCTGCCCGCGCCGTTGGCCAATAGAATCCTGTACGGAAGGCCTTTCTTACAAGAGCCCGGGCTGTAGCATGATGATCGCTGAGTCCGGCGTGAATTTCTGCCAAAAGGTTCTGCCCTTCCTCTTCGGAGATGCACCTTTGAAGGACTCTGGTAGCGCTTTTTTTGTACAATTCTCCCTCATGAACCCTGTAGGCCTTGGATTGCCGCACTATGCAGCGTGCCTCATTTTGGTCCTCCGAAAGTTCATGTCTAGTTAGGTAGGCCAGGAATGGTTCTGTCCACGGGGCAATAATGGCCATTATTTCGTGGGCTGAATGTGTTATTTCGGTGGCGTAGCCTCCGATTGTGTCAGAGAGTTCGGTATCGGGTATTTTGGCCGGGTTCGGACTGTTGTTACCGGTGTCCCCTTCCTATGCTATAGATGGCTTGAAGAGCCTTTCCAGAAATATGTTGGGAGGGACCGTGTCGCGTTTTGCGCCGATGCGGGCGAGGATATCCGCTGCCTGATTGTTTTCCCGAGCCACATGGTGAAATTCGAGCCCCTCGAACCGAGCTGACATTTTTTAGGACGGTATTGTGATAAGCTGTCATTTTCGGATCCTTGGCATCAAAGTCTCCATTTATTTGGGATATCGCGAGGTTCAAATCCCCGCGCACCTCTAGGCGTTGAAAGCTCATGGATACTGCCATCCGGAGACCATGTAGAAGGGCCTCATATTTGGCTGCGTTGTTGGAGTCCGTATACATTATCTGTAGTACGTATTGAACGGTATCTCCTGTTGGGGACGTCAAAACGACGCCAGCCCCCAGACCAGCCAACATTTTGGAGCCATCGAAGTGCATGATCCAGTTTGAATATGTGTCGTACTCTTTAGGGAGTTTGGCTTCCGTCCACTCAGCGACGAAGTAAGCCAAAACTTGCGACCTAATAGCTCATCGTGGCTTGTAAGTTATGTCGAACGGGAGGAGCTCAATGGCCCATTTGGCAATCCGGCCCGTCACGTCGCGGTTGTTTATAATATCGTTAAGTGGTACTTCCGAGGCTACCATTATCGAACACTCTTGAAAGTAGTGTCGCAGCTTCCGGGATGCCATAAATACCGCGTACGCTATCTTTTGATAATGCGGGTACCGTGATTTGCATGGAGTAAGGACAGTGGACACATAGTAAACCGGCTTTTAAAGGGGGAATTTGTGGCCGTCCACTTCTCGCTCGATGACGAGCACTGCACTTACTACTTGATGAGTTGTCGCAATGTATAATAGCATTGGTTCACCAATGTTTGGCGTGGCCAGGACTGGGTTTGTTGCCAATATGGCTTTTATTTCGTTGAGTCCTTCCGTGGTGGCATCCGTCCACTCAAAGTGTTCGGTGCGCCAGAGGAGGTGATAAAGGGGTAATGCCTTTTCTCCCAAGCGGGAGATAAAGCGGCTTAGAGCCGCCATGCATCCAGTCAATTTTTGTATTTGTTTGAGGTTTGTTGGGGTAGCCAACTGTGACAACGCTCGGATTTTGGCGAGATTAGCTTCAATACCTCTACTAGAGACAATGAATCCAAGGAGCTTTCCGGCTGGTACGCCGAAAACGCATTTTTTGGGATTGAGCTTGATGTCGTATGTTCGGAGGTTGTCGAATGTGAGCCTCAAGTCGTCTACTAGAGTTTCGACATGCTTAGTTTTAACGGCCACGTCGTCTACATATGCCTCCACTGTTTTGCCGATCTGGTTTGCCAGACATGTCTGAATCATGCCCTGATATGTTGTGCCGGCATTTTTGAGCCCGAAGGGCATTGTGTGTTGAAGCATAATGGGCCGTATGGTGTGATGAATGCCGTTGCAGCTTGGTCTGGCTCTGCCATTTTAATTTGATGGTAGCCAGAGTATGCATCGAGGAAACACAATGAATCATGTCCTGCAGTAGCATCGATGATTTGATCGATGCGGGGGAGGGGGAAGGGATCCTTTGGGCAGGCCTTATTAAGGTCCTTAAAATCGATGCACAAGCGCCAGGATTTGTCCTTCTTTGGTACCATCACCAGGTTTGCTAGCCAGTCCGGATGTTTTATGTCTCCGATGAATCCAACCTCCAATAGCTTGGCTAGTTCCTCTCCCATGGCTTGTCTCTTAGGTTCGGAGGAACTTCGAAGAGCCTGCTTGACTGGCTTGAATCTTTTTAGGATATTTAGGCTGTGCTCAGCCAGCCTGTGTGGGATTCCTGGCATGTCTGAAGGGTGCCAGGCAAAAATGTCCCAGTTCTCGTGTAGGAACTCTCATAGTGCGGCGTCGACATCAGGGTTTATTTGTGCCCCGATGGAAGCTGTTTTTGTAGGGTCCGTTGGATGGACTTGGAATTTGACTATTTCGTCCGCCGGTTTCAAGGAGGTGGACTTGGATCTTTTATCGAGTATCACGTCGTCCTTGTTCACCGTGGAGCGCAGCGCAGTTAGTTCCTCGGCCGCTAGGGCTTCGGATAGTGCCTCAAGGGCCAGTGCATCTGTCTTATTTTCGGCACGGAGTGCTATGTCCGGATCACTAGCAAGAGTGATGATTCTGTTGGGCCTGGGCATTTTGAGCTTCATGTACCCGTAATGGGGTATGGCTTGGAAGATTGTAAACACCTCCCGCCCTAATAGAGCATGGTATCCGCTGCTGAACGGGGCCACTTGGAATGTAATTTCTTCGGACCTGTAATTATCCGGCGTGCTGAATACTACGTCTAGTGTGATTTTCCCAGCACAGTGTGCTTCCCGACTAGGGATGATTCCTCTAAAGGTTGTGCTACTTTGCTCAATGCGGCTCCAGTCTATTTCCATCTTTTGAAGAGTTTCCTCATAGATGAGGTTTAATCCGCTGCCGCCGTCCATGAGTACCTTGGTGAGTCGAAAGCCGTCCATGATTGGACTGAGGACCAGTGCGGCTGGTGCCCAGGCTGTTCGGAATTTAGGTTCTTCACTGGCATTGAAGGTAATAGCCGTGTCACTCCAAGGATTTATTTGTGCTATGTGGCAGATTTCGGCCATGCTGCGGAGTGTTCGCTTGCGTCTATTATTTGACGCGAAGGTCTCAAAGACCGTTAACACTGTATTGTTGTCCACGGGATGGTGCTCTGTGGTATTTGGGAGGAGTAGATTCTCACCACTTTTGGCCACCTGCCGGAGTATCCAACATGCTCTAAGGTTGTGCGTTGGTATTGCATCCGCTGTACTATGAATTTTGCAGGGTCCGTTGAGCCATCCCTCCAGTACGGTTCCTTGCCCCGTAGAGGGCTTTTGCTTTTTGGTAGTTAACCCAGGTGTATTGTGATAATGCACCCTTTTATTTCGGACTGGGTTTGTATTCAGGGCCGGATTATCCCAAAATTTTATTTCGATTTTCCAGCCGCTTTCCATCGCACAGTACTTCCGTACTATGGACACCAAGTCGGCAAAGCGTGTAATTGTGCGACGACTTATGGCGTTGCGGATTCCCTTATCCATGCAATTATTGCAGAAGAATAAAATTGCGTCTTCCTCGCGGCAGTCCTTTATCCTGTTCATGACCAGGAGGAATCTGGCCCAGTAATGGTGTACTGTTTCTTCAGGCTCTTGCCTAATTTGGGATAGATCGCGTATGTTTGGGTGGGTGGGTGGAATTGAATCTGAATCCTCACCCAATCTGAGACTCAGGGGCGAAGGAGTTTCCGAACTCGGAAGTTTGGATTCTTGGATGTTTTCCAATAAATCTAGCCCGCTGCCTGATTCTAGGTTCAGGCCTTGAGTGACGTCCTCCCCTCCGCGGGTATCCGGCTTGGAGGGATCGGGGATCCGGACATAGCTAGTCCTTAAGATAGAGGAAGGGTTGCCGCATTGTTCCTCCAGCACTGCAACGTGATGGGTGACCTGGGGAGAGTTGATCTCTCTCAGATCAGGTTTAGGCCCAATCTGATCGTAGTCTGTAGCGACTCCCAGGGCAGTGATGCGATCCAAGAGCTCGTTCAGGGAAGAGAGCTCCATTGGATCTAACTGCTCGGCGCGTTCCGAGTTGACGTGAAGATTGCTTTCGATGACCCGAGAAGTCATCGTCGGCACAGCGGCCGAATAGGCGGTCATAAGAAAACCACCTAGCCGAAGAATTTGGCTGATAGCCAAAGCTCCCTCAGCAACAGTGCCGTCTTTAAAGACGGGATGAGACATCCTTCCTGATGGCGACGGCACAGCGGAACTCTCAATGAAAGCACCAATGTCGGTTTCAAAACCGGCGGATCTCGGGTAGGGGGTCCCGAACTGTGCGTCTAGGACGGATGGTAACAGGAGGCAGGGGACACGATGTTTTACCCAGGTTCGGTCCCTCTTGATGGAGGTAAAACCCTACGTCCTGCTTGATTAATATTGATGATATGGGTAGTACAAGAGTAGATCTACCACGAGATCATAGAGGCTAAACCCTAGAAGCTTGCCTATGGTATGATTGTATGTTGTAGTTGTTGTTCTACGGACTAAAACCCTTCGGTTTATATAGACACCGGAGAGGGTTAGGGTTACACAAGGTTGGTTACAAAGGAGGAGATATCCATATCCGTATTACCTAGCTTGCCTTCCACGCCAAGTAGAGTCCCATCCGGACACGATACGAAGTCTTCAATCTTGTATCTTCGTAGTCTAACAGTCCGGCCAAAGGATATAGTCCGGCTTTCCGGAGACCCCCTAATCCAGGACTCCCTCAGGGATGAACATCCTCCTAAGGTTGAGGTGTTCTTGTGCTTGGCTAACTTGTGTGGTTCTGGATGGTCTAAAAATGGTCCTCCTTACCTATGGTTGTGGCTAGTCCTACTTATAGAGGCCCTGGTCCTCTTCCCAAATATTGAGCGGGAAGGGAGCCAACAACGGTGGGCAAATTTAAAGGGGGACAACTAGTACAAGCTATCTTGACAAAGGCGGTCTCCACTTGCGAAAGGCTCTGGTGGTGACGCCGTCCTGGGCTCCACGATGACCTCCATCTTGTCGTCCTTCTGGTCCTGGTCTTGTTGCACCGATATGGCAACCTTTGCCTAATGCTTCGGTCCTCCTCGCCTGTGCAGGCCTCCTTAGCACCAAAGAGTAAACAAGGACATTGCGCACGCTGGCGCCCGCCTGGTGTCGATCGTCATGGCTCATGTCACGAGAGCCTCGTGAGGTTTTCCTCGCCTTGCAATATCTGCTCCTTGTGAGCCTGCCCGACTAGGCCACTCCAGAGGAGGTCCTGTGTCGTCCGCCTCGCGAGGCTTGGTCCCTCGCGAGGGTCTTGGATGCCTTGTTGATGAACATGGGTCATACGGCCTGCTGGCTTAGCCACCCAGCGGGCCGCAGGCAGGCAAGTCTGGGGACCCCCATTCCTAGAACACTGACGACTAGATTGATCTTTCTTGCAATGGGATAAGTGCTTAGCTTTGGGTTCAATCTTACGGTGTCATTTCCCAGTGACAGTAGGGGCAGCAAGGCACGTATTGTATTGTTGCCATCGAGGATAAAAAGATGCGGTTTATGTCATATTGATTGAGTTTATCCCTCTACAGCATGTCATATTGCTTAATGTGTTACTCCGTTCTTATGAACTTAATACTCTAGATGCATGCTGGATAGCGGTCGATGTGTGGAGTAATAGTAGTAGATGCAGAATCGTTTCGATCTACTTGACACGGAAGTGATGCCTATATTCATGATCATTGCCTTAGATATCTTCATAACTATGCACTTTTCTATCAATTGCTCGACAGTAATTTGTTCACCCACCATAATACATGCTATCTTGAGAGAGGCAACTAGTGAAACCTATGGCCTAGGGGTCTCTTTCCTATTATATTACATCTCTTTTATTTACATCGCATCTCGTTTACTATTTTGCAATCTTTTCTTTCCAATCTATACAACAAAAATACCAAAAATAATTACTTTACTATCTCTATTAGATCTAACTTTTGCGAGTGACGGTGAAGGGATTGACAACCCCTTTATCGCGTTGGTTGCAAGGTTCTTGATTTTTTGTGTAGGTACTAGGTGACTTGTGCGTTGTCTCCTACTGGATTGGTACCTTGGTTCTCAAAACTGAGGGAAATACTTATGCTACTTTGCTGCATCACCCTTTCCTCTTCAAGGGAAAACCAACGCATGCTCAAGAGGTAGCAAGATGGGTTTCTGGCTCCGTTGCTGGGGAGATCTACGCCAAGTCAAGACATACCAAGTACCCATCATAAACTCTTCTCCCTCACATTACATTATTCGCGATTCGCCTCTCATTTTCCTCTCCCCCACTTCTAAAACGATTTTTGAAAAGATGCACCTTTTCTTCGCCTCTCTTTCGTTCGTCTTTTTCATTTGCCTTATGTCTTACTAGGATTGTTTGCTCGTTTGCTTGGCATAATTGTGTGTTTATTGCAAATCAGAACCAAAACTTATGGATCCGCATCCACTTGATAATATTTTTAAGAGATCCAATTATTTCGAACCAATTGCTAGTGAGTTGAGTGCACTAGATTATCTTTATGAAGTTTTGCTTGAAATCTGTGAATTTGAAAATTGTGATGAAGTGCTTTATGAAGTGATTCACGATAGATCTTTGAATAAAAAGAATGATTGCAATGATGTTATTATAAATTCTATTAATATCAATTGTGCTAATAATATGCAAAACCCTAAGCTTGGGGATGCTAATTTTGCTATGTCTACTACTTGTTGCAATGATCATGATTGGGGTGATTCTTCTTATAATCTTAAAAGTTTATTTAAGCCCCATAATGAATATGAGATTGATAATAATGTTTTCAATAATATTGAAAGTGGGTTTGGAAGAGTGTCAACTTTAGATCCCACATATTTGTATAACATTCAATGTTATGAAGTTTTTGATAAAAGTGGGTACGGAGAGGTCATGACTTTATTTTATGATAATCCCACTATTTTGGAAGAGTGTCAACTTTGCATGCATGTGGATCATGAAGAGAAAAATTTATGTGATAGCTATATTTTTGAATTTGATTATGATCCTACATGTAATTAGTATGACATAGGAAAATATGGTTGTAGAAATTTCCATGTCACTAAATTACCTCTCGTTATGTTGATATTGCTATTGTTTCTTTCTCCTTCCTTGCATATGCTAGTTTTTGCTTGTCTTGATAATTTGTTTGCTTATGTAATGCCTATGCATAGGAAGTATGTTAGACTTAGATGTGATTTTCATATGCTTCATGATGCTCCCTTTGTGTTTCAATTGCTATCTTTCATGTGAGCATCATTAAAATTGTAGATGCCTAGCTTAATGGCTTTAAAGAATAGCGCTTGTTGGGAGGCAACCCAATTTTATTTTTGTTCTTGCTTTTTAGGTCATGTTTTGCTTTGAATAAAGCATCTAGCCTCTGGTTAGATGTGATTTTTGTGGTTTAATTAGTGTTTGTGCCGAGTAAGACCTTTGGGATAGCTTACGGTGATAGTTGATTTGATCTTGCTGAAAAATAGAAACTTTTGCGCCCAGGAGATTAGTTTTAATTTTTAACAGAAGCGCGATAAAATACTGATTCATTTTTTAGAGGATTAATAAACAAATTATATATGGCTTCCTAATTTCTCAGAATTTTTGAAGTTACAGAAGTATTCGAAAGTTACAGATTTTTACAAACTGTTATGTTTTTGACAGATTCTGTTTTTCATGTTTTGTTTGCTTATTTTGATGAATCTATGAGTAGTATCGGGGGGTATGAACCATAGAGAAGTTGGAATATAGTAGGTTTAACACCAATATAAAAAAAGAATGAGTTCATTACAGTAACTTAAAGTGGTGGTTTATTTTCTTATACTAACAGAGCTCATGAGATTTTCTATTGAAGTTTTGTGTTGTGAAGTTTTCAAGTTTTTGGGTAAAGGTTTGATGGATTTTGTAATAAGGAGTTCCAAGAGACTAAGCTTGGGGATGCCCAGGCACCCCAAGGTAAAATTCAAGGACAACCAAAAGCATAAGCTTGGGGATGCCTTCCCCTCTTTCATCTTCGTCTATCGGTAACTTTACTTGAGGCTATATTTTTATTCACCACATGATATGTGTTTTGCTTGGAGTGTCTTGTACGATTTGAGTCTTAGCTTTTTAGTTTACCACAATCATCCTTGCTGTACACACCTTTTGGGAGAGACACGCATGAATCGGAATTTATAGAATACTCTATGTGCTTCACTTATATCTTTTGAGCTAGATAATTTTGCTCTAGTGCTTCACTTATATCTTTTTAGAGCACGGTGGTGGTTTTATTTTATAGAAATTATTGATCTCTCATGCTTCACTTATATTATTTGAGAGTCTTTTAGAATAACATGGTAATTTGCTTTGGCTATAAAGCTAGTCCTAATATGATGGACATCCAAGATGGGTATAATAAAAACTTTCATAGAAAGTGTGTTGAATACTATGAGAAGTTTGATTCTTTATGATTGTTTCGAGATATGAAGATGGTGATATTAGAATCATGCTAGTAGAGTAGTTGTGAATTTTACAAAAACTTGTCTTAAGGTTTGTGAGTCCCGTAGCATGCACGTATGGTGAACCGTGATGTTACGAAGTTGGAGCATGATCTATTTATTGATTGTCTTCCTTATGAGTGGCGATCGGGGATGAGCGATGGTATTTTCCTACCAATCTATCCACCTAGGAGCATGCAACTAATAGATTTTTGCAATAAGTATGTGAGTTCTTTATGACTAATGTTGAGTCCATGGATTATACGCACTCTCACCCATCCAACATTGCTAGCCTCTCTAGTACCGCGCAACTTTCGCCGGTACCATAAACCCACCATTTACCTTCCTCAAAATAGACACCATACCTACCTATTATGGCATTTCCATAGCCATTCCGAGATATATTTCCATGCAACTTTCCACCGTTCCGTTTATTATGACACGCTCCATCATTTTAATATTGCCTTGCATGATCATGTAGTTGACATCGTATTTGTGGCAAAGCCATCATTCATAATTTTCTTTCATACATGTTACTCTTGATTCATTGCACATCCCGGTACGCCGCCAGAGGCATTCACATAGAGTCATATTTTGTTCTAATTATCGAGTTGTAATTCTTGAGTTCTAAGTAAATAAAAGTGTGATGATCATCATTATTAGAACATTGTCCCAGTGAGGAAAGGATGATGGAGACTATGATTCCCCCACAAGTCGGGATGAGACTCTGGACGAAAAAGATAAATAATAAATAAAAGAGGCCAAAAAAGAGAGGGCCAAAAAAGTGAGAGAAAAAGAGAGAAGGGACAATGCTACTATCCTTTTTCCACACTTGTGCTTCAAAGTTGCACCATGATCTTCATGATAGAGAGTATCTTATTTTGTCACTTTCATATACTATTGGGAATTTTTCATTATGGAACGTGGCTTGTATATTCCAATGATGGGTTTCCTCAAAATTCCCTAAGTCTTCATGAGCAAGCGAGTTGGATGCACACCCACTTAGTTTCTTTTGTTGAGCTTTCTTACATTTATAGCTCTACTGCATCCGTTGCATGGCAATCCCTACTCACTCACATTGATATCTATTGATGTGCACGTCCATAGCCTGTTGATATGCCTAGTTGATCTGAGACTATCTTCTCCATTTTCTCTTCTCCACAACCACCCCTCCGTTCCACCTATAGCGCTATATCCATGGCTCACGCTCATGTATTGCGTGAAGATTGAAAAAGTTTGAGAACACCAAAAGTATGAAACAACTGCTTGGCTTGTCATCAGGGTTGTGCATGATTAAATTTTTTGTGTGATGAAGATAGAGCATAGCCAGACTATATGATTTTGTAGGGATACCTTTCTTTGGCCATGTTATTTTAAGAAGACATGACTGCTTTGTTAATATGCTTGAAGTATTATTGTTTTTATGTCAATATTAAACTTTTGTCTTGAGTCTTTTAGATCTGAACATTCATGCCACAATAAAGAAAATTACCTTGATAATTATGTTAGGTAGCATTCCACATCAAAAATTCAATTTTTTATCATTTACCTACTCGAGGACGAACAGGAATTAAGATTGGGGATGCTTGATACGTCTCCAACGTATCTATAATTTTTTATTGTTCCATGCTATTATATTATCTGTCTTGAATGTTTAATGGGCTTTAATATGCTCCTTTATATTATTTTTTGGGACTAACCTATTAAAGGAGGCCCAGTGCCAGTTTATGTTTTTTTTCCTATTTTAGAGTTTTGCAGAAAAAGAATACCAAACGGAGTCCAAACGGAATTAAACCTTCGCGATGATCTTTCTTGGATCGAATGCAATCTAGAATACTTGGAGTCAAAGTCTGGAACTCCATGAGGAAGCCACGAGGCAGGAGGGCACTCCTAGGGGGGTAGGCGCCCCCTACTCTCGTGGGCCCCTCGTAGCTCCACCGATGTACTTCTTTCTCCTATATATACTCTTATACCCTAGAAACATCAAGGAGAGACACGAAACAACTTTTCCACCACCGCAACCTTCTATACCCGTGAGATCCCATCTTGGGGCCTTTTCCGGTGATCTGCCGGAGGGGGAATCGATCACGGAGGGCTTCTACATCAACACCATTGCTTCTCCGATGAAGTGTGAGTACATTACCACAGACCTTCGGGTGCATACTTACAATCTAGATGGCTTCTTCTCTCTCTTTGATTCTCAATACAAGGTTCTCCTCGATGTTCTTGGAGATCTATTTGATGTAATACTCTTTTGCGGTGTGTTTGTCGAGATCCGATGAATTGTGGATTTATGAACAAGATTATCTATGAATATTATTCCGTTCTTCTCTGAATTCTTATATGCATGATTTGATATCTTTGCAAGTCTCTTCGAATTATTGGTTTAGTTTGGCCTACTAGATTGATCTTTCTTGCAATGGGAGAAGTGCTTAGCTTTGGGTGCAATCTTACAGAGACCTTTCCCAGTGACAGTAGGGGCAACAAGGCATGTATTGTATTGTTGCCATCGAGGATAAAAAGATCGGGTTTATGTCATATTGCTTGATTTTATCCCTCTACATCATGTCATCTTGCTTAATGCGTTACTCCATTTTTATGAACTTAATACTCTAGATGCATGCTGGATAGCAGTCGATGTGTGGAGTAATACTAGTAGATACAGAATCGTTTCGATCTACTTGACACGGACGGGATGCCTATATTCATGATCATTGCCTTAGATATCTTCATAACAATGCACTTTTCTATCAATTGCTCGGCAGTAATTTGTTCACCCACCGTAATACATGCTATCTTGAGAGAGGCCGCTAGTGAAACCTATGGCCCCCGGGTCTCTTTCCTATTATATTACATCTCTTCTATTTACATCGCATCTCGTTTACTATTTTGCAATCTTTTCTTTCCAATCTATACAAAAAAAATACCAAAAATAATTATTTTACTATCTCTATTATATCTCAATTTTGTGAGTGATCATGAAGGGATTGACAACCCCTTTATCGCGTTGGTTGCAAGATTCTTGATTGTTTGTGTAGGTACTAGGTGACTTGTGCGTTGTCTCCTACTGGATTGTTACCTTGGTTCTCAAAACTGAGGGAAATACTTACGCTACTTTGTTGCATCACCCTTTCCTCTTCAAGGGAAAACCAACGCATGCTCAAGGGGTGGCAATCAACTTGCGGGTTCTGTGACCTTGTGAACTTATGCATAGGGGTTGGCACACGTTTTCGTCTTGACTCTCCGGTAGAAACTTTGGGGCACTCTTTGAAGTTTTTTGTGTTGGTTCGAATAGATGAATATGAGATAGTGTGATGCATATCGTATAATCAAACCCGCGGATACTTGTGGTGACATTGGAGTATCTAGGTGACATTAGGGTTTTGGTTGATGTGTGTCTTAAGGTGTTATTTTAGTACAAACTCTAGGGCTGTTTATGACACTTATAGGAATAGCCCAATAGATCAATCCGAGATAATAACTTTGAGGTGGTTTCGTACCCTACAATAATCTCTTCGTTTATTCTCCACTATTAGTGACTTCAGAGTGACTCTTTGTTGCACGTTGAGGGATTGTTATATGATCTAATTATGTTATCATTGTTGAGAGAACTTGCACTAGTGAAAGTATGAACCATAGGCCTTGTTTCCAAGCATTGCAATACCGTTTTCGCTCACTTTTACCACTTGCCTTGCTGTTTTCATATTTTCCGATTACAAAAACCTATATCTACCATCTATATTGCACTTGTATCACCATCTCTTCACCGAACTAGTGCACCTATACAATTTACCATTGTATTGGGTGTGTTGGGGACAAAAGAGACTCTTTGTTATTTGGTTACAGGGTTGTTTGAGAGAGACCATCTTTATCCTATGCCTCCCACGGATTGATAAACCTTAGGTCATCCACTTGAGGGAAATTTGCTGTTGTCCTACAAAACTCTGCACTCGGAGGCCCAACAACGTCTACAAGGATAAAGTTTCATAGTAGACATCAAGCTCTCTTTTGGCGCCATTGCCGGGGAGGTTAGTGCTTGAAGGCATATCTTTTGATCTTGCAATCGAATCTTTTAGTTTCTTGTTTTATCACTAGTTTAGTCTATAAAAGAAAACTACAAAAAATGGAATTGAGGTTGCCTCATATGCTTCATCTTTTTAATGTCTTTCATAAAAATAAGGATTCCGATATTTGTGCCAAAGTGTTAGAAGAAGAATGCATTAAAATGTTTGGCACTAAATCTTTGAATGATGAGCATGATTGCAATGTTGTTAGTACGAATTCTTTGAATATCCATGATGCTAATGATATGCAAAGCCACAAGCTTGGGGATGCTATGTTTGATGAAGATGATATTTTTTGTCCCCCAAGTTTTGATGAGGGAATTTATTATGATGAAACCATTGTAGACATAGAAATTCGCAAAATACATACGGATCTGAATGTTGCAGACCCGTTGACTAAACTTCTCTCACAAGCAAAACATGATCATACCTCAGTACTCTTTGGGTGTTAATCACATAGCGATGTGAACTAGATTATTGACTCTAGTAAACCCTTTGTGTGTTGGTCACATGGCGATGCGAACTATTGGTGTTAAATCACATGGCGATGTGAACTAGATTATTGACTCTAGTGCAAGTGGGAGACTGAAGGAAATATGCCCTAGAGGCAATAATAAAGTTGTCATTTTATATTTCTTTATATCATGATAAATGTTTATTATTCATGCTAGAATTTTACTAACCGGAAACTTGATACATGTGTGGATGCATCGACAAAACATTGTCTCCCTATTAAGCCTCTACTAGACAAGCTCATTAATCAAAGATGGTTAAGTTTCCTAGCCATCGACATGTGTTATCATTTGATGAATATGATCACATCATTAGGAGAATGATGTGATGGACAAGACCCATCCTTAGCTTAGCATGTTGATCATTCAGTTTTATTGCTATTGCTTTCTTCATGTCATATACACATTCCTTTGATTATGAGATTATGCAACTCCTTGACACCGGAGGAATACCTTGTGTGCTATCAAACTTCACAATGTAACTGCGTGATTATAAATATGCTCTATAGGTATCTCTGAAGGTGTTTGTTGGGTTGGCATAGATCGAGATTAGGATTTGTCACTTCGAGTATCGGAGAGGTATCTCTGGGCCCTCTTGGTAATGCACATCATAAGAAGCCTTGCAAGCAATGTGACTAATGAGTTAGTTATGGGATGATGTATTAAGGAACGAGTAAAGAGACTTGCCGGTAACAAGATCGAACTAGGTATGTGGATACCGATGATCAAATCCTGGGCAAGTAACATATCAACGGACGAAGGAATACCGTATGTTGTCATAGCAGTTCGACCGATAAAGATCTTCATAGAATATGTAGGAGCCAATATGAGCATCCAGGTTCTGCTATTGGTTATCCACCGGAGAGGTGTCTCGGTCATGTTTACATAGTTCTCAAACCCGTAGGTCCGCACACTTAACGTTCGATGACGATTTTGTATTATATGAGTTATGTGATTTGGTGACCGAATGTTGTTTGGAGTCCCGGATGAGATTATGGACATGACGAGGAGTCTCGAAATGGTTGAGAGGTAAAGATTAACATATAGGACGATAGTATTCGGACAACGGAGGTGTTCCAGAGGGTATCAGGTACATATCGGATCACCGGAAGGGGTTCGGGCACCCCCGGCAAAGATATGGGCCTCATGGGCCAAGAGAGGGACAGAACAGCCCAAAAGGGGCTGGTGTGCCCCCATATAGGCTGAAATAAGAGGAGAAGGAAATAGGGGAAGGAGAAGGAAAGGGGAGGATTCGGCCTCCCCCTTCCTTCCCTCCCCCTCTCTTTCCTTTCCCCTCCGGTTAATAAGGAAAGGGGGACGAATTGGGGAGGACCCCAAAGTAGGATTCCTCCTACTTGGGGCGCCCCCTTGGCTGCCTCTCCTCCCCTCCAACCTATATATGTGGGGGGGGGGCACCGCTAGAGCACATACCAACAATTGTTAGCCGTGTGCGGCGCCCCCCTCCATAGTTTACGCCTCCGGTCAGATCTTCGTAGTGCTTAGGCGAAGCCCTGCGCGGATCACTTCACCATCACCGTCACCACACCGTCGCCCTGACGTAACTTATCTACTTCCTTGACACTTTGTTGGATCAAGATTTCAAGGGACATCATTGAGTTGAACGTGTGTAGAACTCAGAGGTGCCGTACGTTTGGTGCTTGATCGGTCAGAACAAGAAGAACTTCGACTACATCAACCGCGTTGTCAAATGCTTCCGCTTTCAGTCTATGAGGATACGTAGTCACACTCTCCCCCTCTCGTTTCTATGCCTCTCCTAGATAGATCTTGCATGATCGTATGAATTTTTTTGAAATTGCATGCTACGTTTCCCAACACAACATACTTGTGGCACTACCGTTTAGGTCATATTGGTGTAAAGCGCATGAAGAAACTCCATGCGGATGGGATTTCGCAATCACCTGATTATGAATCATTTGATACATGCAAACCATGGCTCATGGGCAATATGACTAAAACTCCGTTCTACAGAACAATGGAGCGAGCTAATGACTTACTGGAAATAATACATACCGATGTATGCGGTCCGATGAGTGTTGAAGCACGCGGCGAGTATTGTTATTTTTTGACCTTCACAGATGATTTGAGTAGTTATAGGTATATCTACTTGATGAAACACAAGTCTGAAACATTTGAAAAGTTCAAATAATTCCAGGGTGAAGTGGAGAATCATCGTAATAAGAAAATAAAGTTTCTACATCTGATTATGGAGGCAAATATTTGAGTTACGACTTTGGCCTTTATTTAAAACAATGTGGAATAGCTTCACAACTCACGCCACCTGGAACACCACATCATAATGGTGTGTCCGAACATTGTAACCATACTTTGCAAGATATGGTGCGATCTATGATGTCTCTTACCAATTTTCCACTATCATTTTGGGGTTATGCATTAGAGACAACCGCATTCAGGTTAAATAGGGCACCGCCTAAATGTGTTGAGATGACACCGTATGAACTATGGTTTTGCAAGAAACCTAAGCTGCCATTTCTTAAAGTTTGGGGATGCGTTGCTTCTGTCAAAAGGCTTCAGCCTGATAAGCTCGGACCTAAATCAGAGAAGTGCGTCTTCATAGGATACCCTAAACAAACTATTGGGTACATCTTCTACCACAGATCCGAAGGCAAGTTCTTTGTTGCTAAGAATGGGTCCTTTCTAGAGAAGGAGTTTTCTCTTGAAAGAAGTGAGTAGAACTTGATGAGGTAATTGTACCTTCTCTCGGATTGGAGAGTAGCGCATCAGAGAAACCCGTTCTCGTGATGCCTACACCAACTAAAGAGGAAGCTAATGATGATGATCATGAAACTTTGGATCAAGTTACTATTGGACTTCGTAAGTCGAACAGAGCACGTTCGGCACTAGAGTGGTACGGTAATCCTGTCCTGGAAGTCATGTTATTAGACCATGGCGAACCTACGAACTATGAAGAAGCTATGATGAGCCCAGATTCTGATAAATGGCTTGAGGCCATGAAATCTGAGATAGGATCCACGTATGAGAACAAAGTGTGGACTTTGGTGGATTTGCCCAATGATTGACAAGCCATTGAGAATAAATGGATTTTCAAGAGGAAGACGGACGTTGATGGTAATATCACTATCTACAAAGCTCGACTTGTCAAAAAAGTGTTTTGACAAGTTCAAGGGGTTGACTACAATGAGACTTTCTCACCCGCAGCAATGCTTAAGTCCGTCCGAATCATGGTTGCGATTGCCGCATTTTATAATTATGAAATCTGGCAAATGAATGCCAAAAATGGCATTCCTTAATGGATATTAAAGAAGAGTCGTATATGACGCAACCAGAAGTTTTTGTCGATCCTAAAGGTGCTAACAAAGTGTGCAAGCTCCAGCGATCCATGGATGGACTATTGCAAGCATCTCGGAGTTGGAATATGCACTTTGATGAGGTGATCAAAGCATATGGTTTGATACAGACTTATGGTGAAGCCTATATTTACAAGAAAGTTAGTGGGAGCTCTATAGCATTTCTGATATTATATGTGGATGACATATTATTGATTGGAAATGATATAGAATTTCTGAATAGCATAAAAAGGATACTTGAATAAGAATTTTTCAATCAAAGACCTCGGTGAAGCTACTTATATATTGGGCATCAAGATCTATAGGGATAGATCGAGACGCTTAATAAGACATTCACAAAGCACATACTTTGACAAGATTTTGAAGAAGTTCAAAACAGACCAGTCAAACAAAGGGTTCTTGCCTGTGTTGCAAGGTGTGAAGTTGAGTAAGACTCAAAACCCGACCATGGCAGAAGATAGAGAGACAATGAAATTCATTCCCTATGCCTCAGCCATAAGTTCTATAAAGTATGCCATGCTGTGTACCAAACATGTTGTGTACCTTGCCATGAGTTTGGCAAGTAGGTACAATAGTGATCCAGGAGTAGATCAATGGACAATGGTCAAAATTATCCTTAGTTACCTAAGAGGACTAAGGAGATATTTCTCAATTATGGAGGTAATAAAGAGTTCATCGTAAATTGTTATGTCGATGCAAGCTTTGACGCCAATTTAGAAGACTCTGAGTCTCAATCTGGATACATATTGAAAGTGGGAGCAATTAGCTAGAGTAGCTCCATACAAAGCTTTGTAGACATAGGATTTGCAAAAATACATACGGATCTGAATGTGACAGATCCATTGACTAAACTTCTCTCACAAGCAAAACATGATCACTCCTTAATACACTTTGGGTGTTAATCACATGGTGATGTGAACTAGATTATTGACTCTATTAAACTCTTTGGGTGTTGGCCACATGGTGATGTGAACTATGAGTGTTAAATCACATGGTGATGTGAACAAGATTATTGACTCTAGTGCAAGTGGGGGACTGAAGGAAATATGCCCTAGAGGCAATAATAAAGTTGTTATTTTATATTATATTTCCTTATTCATGATAAAGGTTTATTATTCATGCTAGAATTGTATTGATCAGAAACTAAAATACATGTGTGAATACATAAACAAATACCGTGTCCCTAGTAAGCCTCTACTAGACTAGCTCGTTGACCAAAGATGGTTAAGGTTTCCTAACCATAGACATGTGTTTTCATTTGATAACAAGATCACATCATTAGGAGAATGATGTGATGGACAAGACCCATCCGTTAGCTTAACATAATGATCGTTCAATTTATTTCCATTGCTTTCTTCATGTCAAATACATATTCCTTCGACTATGAGATTATGCAACTCCCGGATACCGGAGGAATGCCTTATGTGTTATCAAACGTCACAATGTAACTGGGTGATCATAAATATGCTCTGCAAGTATCTCCGAAGGTGTTTGTTGAGTTGGCATAGATCGAGATTAGGATTTGTCACTCCGAGTATCAGAGAGGTAGCTCTGGGCCCTCTCGGTAATACAGATCATAAGCTTGCAAGAAAATGAGTAAGGAGTTAGTCACAAGGTGATGTATTACGGAACGAGTAAAGAGACATGCCGGTAACAATATTGAACTAGGTATGAAGAAACCGATGATCGAATCTCGGGCAAGTAACATACCGATGGACAAAGGGAATTATGTATGTTGTCATAACAGTTCGACCGATAACGATCTTCGTAGAATATGTAGGAGCCAATATGGGCATCCAGGTTCTGCTATTGGTTATTAATCAGAGAGGTGTCTCGGTCATGTCTAGATAGTTCTCAAACCCATAGGGTCCACACGCTTAACGTTCATTGACAATATAGTGTTATATGAGTTATATGTTTTGGTGACCGAATGTTGTTCGGAGTCCTGGATGAGATCACAGACATGACGAGGAGTCTTGAAATGGTTGATAGGTAAAGATTGATATATAGGATGATGGTATTTGGACACCGGGAGTGTTTCGGGACGTACCAGGAAGGAATCGGGTCACCTTAAGGGGTTCCGGGCACCCCCTGGCAAGTTATGGGCCTTATGGGCCAAAGGAGGGGACAAACCAGCTGACAAGGGGGCTGGTGCACCCCCTCCCTTGTTTGGCCAGCCCTAGGGAAGTAAAAGGGGGGAGGGCTAGCCCCTCCTGCCTTTCCCTCTCATGGGAGAAAGGAAGGGGGCGCCACCCTCCCCTGCCTTTCCCCGCACTCCAAATAAGGAAAGGAGGGCGCGGCTTGGGAGGGACCCCAAGTAGGATTCCTCCTACTTGGGTGCCTCCTTTGGATACTCCTCCCTCCCTCCCACCTATATATATGTGGGAGGGGGACGCCTAGCACACAATAGACAATTTCCTAGCCATGGTCACATATATGTGTGGCGCCCCCTCCACCATTTAAACCCCCGATCATATTTTCGTAGTGCTTAGGCGAAGCCCTATGGATATCACTTCACCATCACCATCACCATGCCGGCATACTGCCGGAACTCATATACTACCTCGCCATCTTGCTGGATCAAGAAGGCGGAGGATGTCACCGAGTTGAACGTGTGCAGAACGCGGAGGTGCCGTACGTTCGGTATTTGATCGGTTGGAGCGCGAAGAAGGTCGACTACATCAACCGCGTTGTTAAACACTTCCGCTTACGTCTACAAGGGTACGTAGACATACTCTCTCCCTCGTTGATATGCATCTCCATGGATAGATCATTGTGTGTGCGTAGATTTTTTTGTTTTCCATGCAATGTTTCCCAACATCTACGAAGCGTGCTATGACGGCAGCTCGACTGCTTTGATGACTGTGGTGATTCTACCAAGCGTGCTATGGCAGCGGAGCTGTTACTTTAATGATGTTGCGATAACATGCTTCATCATATGCGTCGACAGTCATGGCAATGCTACAATGGCAGCCTGGTGCTTCGATGATGTTGAGATGACATGCTTTGACGACCGCGCCGATGTCGCGGCGGTGTTCTTTAAACGACTGCGTGTGATTCAATAACATGCACCAGCGACCGCGAGAATGCTATAATGGTATCCTTGCTGCTTTGATGATATTGCGATGACATGCTTCGACGGCCACGGCGATGTCACGACGGCCTTCTTTGAACGGTCATGCTATGCTTAGACAACATGCGTCGACGAACGTGGCAATCCTACAATGGGAGCCTGGCTGCTTCGATCATATTGCGATGTTGTGCTTCAACGACTAAGGTGGTTGCTAGTCATGGCCTTGGCATGCTTTGAACGATCACAACAATGCTATGACCGCGTGCTTCGAGGACCACGATGAAGTTACGTCGGAGGCCCGGGTGCTTTTCGATGCTGCAACTGCGTGTTTCCCGGGTGTAGCAGTGTTGTGATGATGGTACGGTTGCTATGACGGTGCTACAATAGCGGTCCCGCTACTTCGATTGCTGCGATGGCATTGCTTTGATGGCTGCGGCGGCGGCTGAGACATTAAAGACGCCCGAGTAGCGCTAGGCAGAATAAATGTAGCCACGAACATGTTCCTAAATGGGCTAGCACTACCAAGCAACTTCATTGGAAATTATCTATGAATAATAGTTTGATGGTCAAATCTATGTACCTGGACCTAATTGACTTTGACTCAATTCCGAAATTAGTTCATATCCGGAAAATTAAAGTTCTCTCAGAATCAAGACTTTCATGTGGTTTGTTCACAAGGAAGTGATTCTAGCCAAAGATAATTTGGTAAAGCAAAGATGGATGTGTAGTTCTCGATGTTGATTCTCTGACCAGTATGAAACAATACAACACCTCTTTCTCGATTGTCCTCTCACGAAACTTCTTTGGTGTATGATTCATATAACTTTTAATGTCAGTCCTCCAGTTAGTACCAACATGTTATTTGGAACGTGGCTAACTTGAGTGGAACCAAATACTACGAGACATATTCGGATAGGAATATGTGCACTACTTTGGGCTATATGGAACTACATAAATGATATGATCTTTTGGTTACTGGGTGCAACCAATGGGAGACGACAACACGGGTTATCTACAACCGCTTTCGATGGCGATCCAATAATAGGCTAGGTGCTTAGTCATATAGGCATGTTTTTCACCGGTTGTGGCATTTTTTATCTTTATTACATTCGTGCTCCTTTTGTGAGCCTGTACTGGGCCTTGGACTTTATTTTCACACTATTAATTAATAAATGGGTTGCATGCATCTTTCTGATGCAGAGGTCGGAGGCTTTCCTCCTTTTTAAAATAAATAAATAAATAATGCCATGAGCTTGCTAGTATCAAATTCAACCAATAGTCATAATCATAATCAAACAAGCTGGTGTTCTAGAATAGGTTTGATCGACGCTTGGTATGTGCTTACTCTTGAAAGCATTTGTAACATCACCCATCATGTGTCTCATCATCTACTAGGGTTTGAGATGAGATGGTGCTGGTGAAGATGTTGATGAAGATTGGTCCTCCCATGTTGGGAGGGTTGTTGGTGATGACGATGGCTTCAATTTCCCCCTCCCGGAGGGAAGTATCCCCGACGGAATCGCTCCGCTAGAGAGCAAAATTGTTCCTGCCCAGCTTCCGCCTTGAGATGGCAGCGCTCCATGCTGAAAGTACTCCCCTTATTTTTATAGGGAAAATGGGTTTATATACGAGAAGAGGGCACCGGAGGATGGCCAGGGGCCCCACAAGCCACCAGGGCGCGCCCTAGGGGGGTAGGCGCACCCTGGTGCCTCGTGGGCACCTGGGTGGCACCCTCTGGTACTTATTTTCTCCAATATTTTTTATTTATTCCAAAATAAACCTCCATGAAATTTCAGCTCATTTGGAGATGTGCAGAATAGATATGTGTGACATAGCTTTTTCAGGTCCAGAATTCCAGCTGCTGGCAATCTCCCTCTTCATGTAAATCTTGCATATTAAGAGAGAAAAGGCATTAGAATTGCTCCAAAAAGTTTTATATTGATTAAAAACACTACAAATAACAGTAGCAAAACATGATGCAAAATGGACGTATCAACTCCCCCAAGCTTGGACCTTGCTTGTCCTCAAGCAAAAGCCGACATCGATAATAATGTCCACAAGTTTAGAGAGAGAGAGATGTGTCGACAAAAAAATATGAAAAGAGTACCATCATGATCATTATTATAGAAAAAATATTAGTTCTCATAAAACTTCTCATGAGAAAGTAACAATTCATCACAACAATGAAGTATAAGGCATAAAATTTCTTGAAACCTAACAAACTATGTTCTCGGTCAACAATCAATTGCAATTCATCATATTTTCAGGAAGGCTCTCATTTCGGAGCTTTTTAGCAAGTCCACATACTCAACCATTATTTATTTTTCTATGATTGCTAACTCACAATATATATATATAGTAAACTAAGCGTGAGTGTAGAATAGCTTATTCTACACCCGAGTAACGGTACATACAAAATATAGTAACACACTATGTAAAATATAGTAATTTTTGAAAAATTGTAGTAAATTACAAACTTGAGTGATAAAAAATATTTTCTGAATTACTACATTTGTTACACCATTTTACTAGATTTTGTATGTACCATTACTAGGGCGTGTAGAATAAGCTATTCTACACTCATGCTTAGAATAGCGTTACCCTATATATATATATATATATATATATATATATATATATATATATATATATATATATATATATATATATATATATATATATATATATAGAAAGTCCATTTAAGACCCAGAGTGAAGAATAAGGTATTCCTCACCCTGATCGATCGACCGAGCCAGACTTTCTCCGATTTGGTTCCATCATCCCATTGTGCCTCCGACTTTCCATTGATACACACGTACGAGCTAAAATCTTTTCTGCGCCACCGTAAGTTTTCCCCTTTTTCTTACGTTGCCAAAAAACTGTTTTCTGTTCATGGTGTTATCCCACTCCCCCGCCGCCATTCCTAGAAAGATAGGGGCTTATAATTTCGCCTCCAAATTTATTTACCTCAAGGGTAATGTCAAAATAATAATTCATGATCACTCATATCCAACTGGATATATATGCCTAGATCTTTCCCCGTCACATGATGCTTGCAAAAGAGAAAAATAAAAAAGGAATAGAGGAGAACACTATTGACTCTTGCATGAAAAATAAATACATAAAAGTAAAGAACATGCCCTTCGCACAGGGAAGCAGAGGTTGTCATGCGCCTTCTGTTTTTGGATGCACACACTCTTAATGCAAATGAATGTCACTTTATATTGCGCCTTGTGATAGCAACCTTTATTATGCAGTCTCTCGCTTTTATTTATTTACCATCACAAGATCGTACAAAAGCTTATTTTCCCTTGCACTAAAAGATCATACATATTTAGGAGCAATTTTTATTGCTTTATGCACCGATGACAACTTTCTTGAAGGATCTTATTCAATCCATAGGTAGATACGGTGGACTCTCATGGGATGAAACTGGGTTTAAGGCTTTTGGATGCACAAGTAGTATCTCTACTTGGTGCGGATTTTTGGCTACCAAAGATATTAGGCAAGTACCACATGTTGGAGGATCTATGACAATATAACTTCTGTGTGAATATAAGCAAACATAATTCATTACATTGTCTTCCTTGTCCAACATCAACAATTTGGCATAAAATACTTATTGGGGTCTCACAATCATAAAAGATGTCCAAGATAGTGTATTTGCATGTGAATCTTCTCTTGCCATATTATGTTTTTCATGAATTGCATCATTGGCCAATGCTATGTTTGTCAACTTTAAATAAATTTTACCACTATATACATTTCCTTATGTAATGTCATTACTTTCCATGAGATTAACATATGATATTTTTCATTATTTTCATTGCTAGGATCGAAACATAAAAGTAAAGAAGCAAAAACTCAAACTACTCTTTATTATAACTCTCAACTCGATTACATAGATAGATAGATCATGAAACTAGCACTCGAAAAAAGATCATACTAAACTTTTATTCATATAAATCACGAAATAACTAAGGATCGAATGAAAATAGGTAAAGATAATAAAAGTGATGGTGATACAATACTGAGGCACCTCCTCCAAGCTTGGCACAAGCCAAGGGGGGGTGCCCATACCCCTGTACTCAAGTTTCTTTCTTCGATGATGGTGGTGGTGATGAAGTGGTGGGCTTGTCCTCCGACTTCCATGCTAGAGGTTCTCCATCATAAAAGGATGCACGAGTCTCCGGAGTCCTGAAACTTGCAGCTAAACTCATACCTTTGAATCTTGCTTCATACTCAAAATTTTGGTTTTGGAGATCATAAACTTGGCCTTGAAGATAACCGATTGGTTCGTCGAGCGTGAAGATGATACGTCTCCAATGTATCTATAATTTATGAAGTATTTATGCCATGTTTACAACAATTTTATATGGTTTTCATATGATTTGCATGGAACTAACCCGGACTGACGCTGTTTTCAGCAGAACTACCATGGTGTTATTTTTTGTGCAGGAATGGAAGTTCTCCAAATGAGCTGAAACTTTTTGAATTTTTTTGGGAACAAAAGTGTTGGGAATATAGGTACCAGATAAGACCCACCTAGGAGGGGTCGGGTCAACCCTAATGGCGGGTTACAAAAGAAGTCCAGTAACATTCAAGGCGATAGTTTATTAAGACTTGTAGAAGGCCTAAGCCCATAGGCGGCTTAAGGCCCAATATTGTAAACCGCCATATGTAAGGAAATACTTGTAAAGAAAGGCATATAAAGAAGTCACCGAGCCGAACACGTTTATGAACCGTCCGGGACTCTGTAGGCCGCCAGCCGTCAACCCGTGTATATAAGGGGACGACCCGGCGGCGGCTTAGGGCAAGAGACAACAACTCGAAGCCAGGACAAGCATATTGGCTCCCTGGTCTTTGAAACCCCAGCAATTCCAACACAACTAGACGTAGGCTTTTACCTTCATCATAAGGGGCCGAACTAGTATAAATCTCTCGTGTCCTTTGTCCCGATTCACCCCTTTAAGCTTCCTAGTTGCGATGGCCCTACGACTAAGTCCTTTTGCTAGGACATCTGCCATGAAAATTCCATGATAGTTGGCGCCCACCGTGCGTCCAGCGCACGGTGGATTTGAGTTCTTGAAGGGCAACTTCAAAGGGCTGAAGGGATGCGCTGTGGGCCAGATGACCAAGAGTCATCGCGGCAAACTCTACATCGACAACGAAGGCTGGGGCCCCGAGGCCGGCTCGATTGAGTACGGGTACCGGGTCCCCTTCGGCGGAATTCATGTCTTCATCGGCCGGATCAGCGAATCGGGCCCTGAGCCGGACGTCTGCACCAACATCATCGAGACGGCTCAGCGTGCGAGATCCGCCCAGGACCAACCCACCGTAAAGCATGCCTTCGTGGGTTGCATCCATGGAGGCGAGTTTTCTGAAGGATCCGTGGATGGCGGTGAGATGGCCATCTGTTCCGACGGTGAGTCGTCCTCAGGCGAGACATATTCTTTATATCAGCTACAAGATGGCGTGCTTGGGGGCTGTTTCGATGGCAGCAGTATTCCAGACCTCTCTGAGCCGCCGAATCGAGCCGGAGTTTTCATGGCTGGCACTCAACCCGGGCAGAACTCTATGGCTGTGGCAGTAGTAACCACCGGGTCAGCAGCAGCCGGGTCAGGAAACCCCGCGCGCCCCCCGGCTCAGATGCTAATGGACCTCATGGATAAGTTGACGGCTCTGTTGACTGTTGTGGTGGAGCCGGCGGATAAGGCTCAGCATGACGCGGAGGTGGCATGGGTACGTGAAGAGATGGCACATGCGAAGGAAAATTTAGCAGCAGAAGAGGTCAAGATGGCTGCGGAGCGGGCAGCTTTGGACGCTCGTGCTCAGCAGCTTCAAGCGGAGACTTTTCGGCTCTCGGTGGATCTGAACGCGTCAAACGAGGTCATGAGGAGAAGGCATCAGAAAACTCAGTCACGTCTACCTCTGATCCTCGATCCTACGAACCTTTTCCACACACCCGGGGCCAGTCCAAGTAACCCGCCGGAGGCAAATCGGATCACGACACCCGGAGCGCCGGTTCAGCTGCGGGCCATGGTACCGCCACGTATGAATACCGCTCCGCCTCATTATACACCAATACCACCGGGTCACTTTTTCAATCCTTTCGAGAATCTCATTGCTGCATCGGCTCGTTTGGCGGCTCTCCCGATGGAAGGCGACTCTCCGACAACAATCGAAACATGAAGGGTGAGAGAACTTCTTCAGACGGCTCTGGCGCAGCAAGATGCGTACTCTTACAGTCGAGATAGAATCCATTCAGCCGCTATGTCAAGCAACTCAGCGCCGTAACCAAACACGCAGGCATGAGCCGGCACAGGGTGGAGCCCTTAACTTGGCGGATCAGGAGAGGATCCGTCAAGATGCTGAGCGGGCGGTTCAATTAGCAGCTAAGCAGGCGGCTCATCAGGCTTTTCCAGCTTATCCGGCAACCTCTGTTGAGGCAGGAGTAGCCACAAGAATAGGAGGCGTGCCTTGCCTGGTGCCGGCTATACGTAATGAGCGCTTGCCAAAAGACTTCAAGGGGCCTCGTAAGGTGCCTAATTACACGGCCGACTTGCATCCTGGGGCCTGGATTGAAAGTTATGAGATGGCGATGGAGCTGTTGGAAGTCAGCGATGCAGCAATGGCTAAGTATTTCACTATGATGTTGGATGGAACGGTTCGCACTTGGTTGAAAGGATTGCCCCCCAATTCCATCGGCTCATGGGTGGAATTAAAGGCCCGGTTCATTCAGAACATCAAGGACACATGCAAACAACCTATGTCAATCGTGGACCTAACTAATTGTAAGCAAGAGGAAGGTGAGTCCACGACCCATTGGGTACGCCGGGTCAAGGCGATAATACATTCATCTGATAAGATGGATGCCGTCTTGGCAGTCTTAATGTTGGGGAAAAATTGCTGTTTTGAACCTCTGAAGCAGAAGCTGGGGCAGCTCAAGCGTGACTGCAATGACATGGGCCAGTTGATGGCGGCCCTGGTCAAATATGTTGATTCTAACAATACCAAGGATCCCGTGTCTGATGAAGAAAAAACATGGAAAGGAAAGAATAACGGCAACGGCAAGGGTCACCAGCATAACCCGACGAATCAAGGAGGTAATAAACGTAAGGCCGACGAGTTTGTGGCTAACACCAATGCACAGGGCAACAACAAACGGCGCAAGGGTAGGCAACCCCCTCGGTCAAGCGGGTCAGGTCCCACCCTCGAGTAACTGCTGAATGAACCTTGTCCGAGACACGACACCCGGGAGAAGCCAGCTACCCATCTGTGGAAAGACTGTATGATCAGGAAGGCATTTAAAAATTCCAACATGTTTGATGGTAGCCACGGACCTAGCGGCGGTTCAGGTGGAGGCGGCTTTCAGGGCCCGGGCGCCGGGTCAGGCGGAGGCGGTTTTCACGGTCAGGGCCATCCGGGTAACCAAGGCGGCTATAATCAGCAACCCGACCAGAATAATCAGCAACAACAACCCGGGTATCAGAGTAATCCAAAACAGTTGAATAGTGGGCAGTACCACGTGTTTACCACTAGTTTATGCAAGAGGGACCAGAAGCTTCATAAGAGGGTTGTCAATGCCTTGAGCCGACGATTCCACATTATTTGAGGTGGTCAGAACAACCTATTGTGTGGAGCAGAGAAGATCATCCTCCCCGGGTTGATAATCCGGGTCACTTGGCCTTAGTGGTAGCACCTCAGGTTGGTGGATATAAGTTCACTAAGGTACTCATGGAGGGAGGCAGTAGCATCAACATCCTCTATTATGAGACGTTTCATCGGATGGGGTTGACTGATAAGAGTCTTAAACAATCCAACATTTTTTTCATGGTGTTTTCCCTGGTAAGTCAGCATACCCAGTTGGTAAGATTGAACTGGAAGTAGCCTTTGGGATGAATATGATTCCAGGGCTGAGAAGTTAACTTTTGAAGTGGTTAATATCAAAAGCCCGTATCATGCTCTGTTTGGACGACCGGCTTACACCAAGTTCATGGCTCGGCCATGTTATGTATATATGCAGCTCAAGATGCTGGGTTATAAAGGCACCATTACAGTACATGGAAGCCGAAAAATAGCCCTGGAATGTGAAGAAGGTAATGCCGCTTATGCTGAGTCTGTTTGTGCGACAAAGGAATTGAAGTTTTATCAAGACAACGTTGACCCGGCAGACATGGCGTCTTTAAAGAAGCCAGCTACGGAGCATGAACCGGTGCTGAAATTCAAGTCAGCTGATGACACCAAAATGGTTGATTTTGTGCCTGGAGATTCATCCAAGCAGTTCATCATTAGTGCCAACTTGGATCCAAAATAGGAAAGCGCGCTCATCGAGTTCATCCGTGAGAACCGGGACATCTTTGCACGGAAACCTTCTGACATGTCGGGTGTCCTGAGAGAACTCGCTGAGCACACTCTTAATATTGATCCGAACTTTGAGCCGGTCAGGCAATTTCTCCGACGGTTTAACGAGGAAAGGCGCAATGCTATTGGAGAAGAGGTGGCCCGACTCTTGGCGGCCGGGATCATTGTGGAAGTTTTTCACCCAGAGTGGTTGGCTAACCCGGTGCTTGTACTCAAGAAGAACGACACCTGGCGTATGTGTGTGGATTACACCGATTTAAACAAGGCTTGTCCAGCTAACCCTTTTGCTCTCCCTCGTATTGATCAGATCATTCATGCTACGGCGGGTTGCGAGCATTTGAGTTCTTTGGATGCATACTCAGGTTATCATCAGATCAAGATGGCAATTAAGGACCAGGAGAAAACAGCTTTCATCACTCCGTTTGGAGCCTTCTGCTATGTGTCTATGCTTTTTGGGCTTAAAAGTGCCCAGGCGACTTACCAACGGTGTGTACAGAATTGCCTTCACAACCAGATTGGGCGTAATGTTCATGCTTATGTGGATGATATAGTGGTGAAATCCAGAGAAGAGGAAACCTTGGTAACAGATCTGAAGGAGACCTTTGATAACCTCCGGGTCTACAAGATGATGCTTAACCCGTCCAAGTGTGTTTTTGGAGTCCCAGCTGGCAAACTCTTGGGTTTTTTGGTGTCTAACAGAGGTATTGAAGCTAACCCGGAGAAAATTAAGGCAGCCACATCCCTGGCCAAACCAGTGTGTATCAATAACGTTCAACGGCTGGCGGGTTGCGTTGCTGCTTTGAGCCGGTTCATAAGCCGGTTAGGGGAGAAGGCGATGCCTTTGTATCAGATGATGAAAAAGACTGATGACTTTGTTTGGAGTGATGCTGCAAACTCTGCCTTTGATGATCTGAAGATACAGCTTGCTGAGCCGCCGGTTCTTGCTGCTCTGATTGATAAAGAGTCATTATTGTTATATGTAGCTGCTAACTCATGTGCTGTTAGTGTGGCCATTGTGGTGGAGCGCAAGGAGGCTGGCAAGGAACATCCGGTCCAACGGCCAATTTACTATGTCAGTGAGGTGCTGATTGAATCTAAACAAAGATATCCACATTGGCAGAAGCTCGTTTATGGGGTGTTCATGGCAAGCCGGAAGCTCAAACATTACATTCAGGGTCACCCAATCACTGTGGTTAGCTCTGCTCCTTTAGGAGACATCATTCAAAATAGAGAAGCCACAGGACAAGTCGCCAAGTGGGCTATTGAACTTGGGTCTCATGGTTTAAAGTATATGCCACGTACTGTGATCAAATCTCAAGCACTGGTTGACTTCATTAACGAGTATATGGAATTGCAGATGCCAGAGGAGAAACCAGACAACACATATTGGGTGATTCATTTTGATGGGTCCAGACAACTGGAAGGCTTAGGGGCTGGAGTTGTTTTAATTCTCCTTGAGGGGACAAGTTTTGTTATGTGTTGCGATTAATGTTTCCTTGTACTAACAACGAAGAAGAGTATGAAGCCTTGCTCCATGGTCTTCGAATGGCTAAAGAGATGAGCCTGAGCCGGGTCCGGTGTCTTGGCGATTCGGATTTGGTGGCCCAACATGTGTTAGGCAAGTGGGATTCCAAGGATCCTCTCATGGCAGCTTATCACCATGAAGTCGACATTATGGCAGGCCATTTTAAGGGTAATCAGGTGGAACACATTGACTGTAGGAAGAACGAAGCGGCCGATGCTTTAAGCCGGTTGGGATCTCAGCGTAAGCCGGTGCCACCTAACACCTTTTTGGATGTTTTGCATAACCCGTCTGTTAAGTTACCTACAGAGGAAGACTTGGCCGTTCCTGACCCGGAGGCACAGTTGGTGGCGGCTCTTCACGTCATTCCAGATTGGACAATACCGTTCTTGGCATACATGACCCGGGGTGAGTTGCCAGAGGATGAGACCCTGGCCCGACAGATAACTCGGCGGTCCAAGTCAATGATGATTTCTAACAGAGAGTTATACCATTGTAGCGTCACTGGAGCGTTTCAGCGTTGTGTTTCTCCTGAAGAAGGACAAGAAATACTTCATGAGATCCATGAAGGGGATTGTGGTCATCACGCCGGGTCAAAGTCTCTTGTGGCCAAAGCTTTTAGTCATGGTTTTTATTGGTTAACGGCTCATGCTGATGCAGAGGATCTGGTCAGTAGATGTCATGGATGTCAAAAATTTGCACGGCGAGCGCATGTGCCAGCTCAAGAATTGCGGATGATTCCAATCACTTGGCCGTTTGCAGCCTGGGGGCTTGACATGGTTGGACCTTTTGAAAGGTCCAAAGATAAAAAGATAGATCTTTTAGTGGCAGTTGAGAAATTCACAAAGTGGGTTGAGGCAGAGCCAGTGAGTATGTGTGATGCAGCCACGGTGGTTCTGTTCATGAAAAAGGTGATTTTTTTGATTTGGTTTTCCACACAGCATTATCACTGACAATGACACTAATTTGTCCCAAGGTGCTATGGAGGAGTTTTGTCAAAGAGAGCACATCCGGCTGGATGTTTCTTTCGTAGCTCACCCTCAATCGAATGGGCAGGCTGAGAGAGCAAATCCGGAAATCTTAAATGGTCTCAATCCCCGGCTCATGGTTCCCTTACAACAGACGCCGAGTTGTTCGGTAGAGGAGTTACCCTCGGTGCTGTGGAGTATCAACACCACTTCTAACAGGTCTACAGGTTATACACCTTTCTTCATGGTCTATGGAGCGGAAGAGGTGCTGCCTAGTGACATCCGTCATGACTCGCCTCGTGTGGCAGCTTACGTTGAAGCTAATAACGAACAAGCCCGACAGGATGCACTTGACTTGTTAGATGAGGAGGGAGACTTAGAAGCGGCTCGATCAGCAATTTATCAAAAGGACCTGCGCCATTATCACAGCCGCCGGGTTAAGTCCAGGACTTTTCAAGAAGGTGACCTGGTGCTCTGGCTCATCCATGATCTGTCAGATGCACACAAGCTATCCCCGCCTTGGTAAGGACCCTTTGTGGTCAGCAAGAATTTAAACAACGGGTCATATTACCTCATCGACGTTCGATAACACAAAGACTCACGTAAGTCGGAGGAGGAGACCCGCCGGCCGTGGAACATTGCCCAACTTCGGCCATACTACACCTGAGCCACCTGCTCTCATCATGTACATACTTCGACATTGTATTTATTATGATAAGTAATAAAGCAGGACCTCTGTCCTTTTCCTCTTCAAAGGTCATATATCTTTACTATTTTCATGACTATTAAGGAGCTGGTCATATCTGAATTTAGCTTAACCTTTCTGGTCCGGCTTATGATCGTATTTGAATCTAGATATAAACCTCATGATCACTTGGGGGCTTCCTGTTCAAACATAGGTCGTATTCGAACCAAAGAGAACATAGCTATCGTAACCCTTTTGATCGGCTCAAAGCCAAACTCACTTGGGGGCTTCTTGATCGTATCCGAATCATAGCTTAACCCCTTTTGGGTCTGACTTGGATCGTATTCGAATCAGGGTCGTTAAAAACCCCTCAAGGTCATTTGGGGGCTTCCTGTTCAAACATAGGTCGTATTCGAACCAAAGAGAACATAGCTGTCGGTACCCTCTTGATCGGCGCAACGCCAAAGCCAATGGGGGCTTTATGATCGTATTCGAATCTTAGCTTAAACCCCTTTGGTCCGGTTTACTGATCGTATTCGAATCAGAAACCCCCTACTTTGAGTTACAAAGTTAATTTATATTGTTTGAAATCTGTTATTTGTCTTACTGGTCTTTGTTATCTCAAATTTAAATGATCAGCACGGTTTTTTTACCGGCTTGATTATTTGACAATAAGCTGCCAAGGCATGATAGTCATCAGGCATACAGAAGCATTGACTTCTAAAAAAAAGAGGACTGGATCATCAACCTCATCACCCGGGTCATGTAAACCAGTGGTCCAGATGCAAAAGATACAGGTATGACTGTTATTTATGAACAGTTCTTTCTGTGTTAATCAATGGTTGTTTCAACCTTGTTTATTTTCACGTCTGTTTCTGTTTTTTCTACTATGATAAATCCATTGGTTATGTACCGGGTGTTCTGACCCGTTCGGTGCTAAACCACCAAGCCAGTTTTTTCCTTTCCTACAGGAACAAAGTCGAAATATTATAGAGATAACCATAGATGTGACGCATATATTGACATCAGGAAGCAAAGAGTCACACACGGCATCTTATGCACGATGGCATAGGCAAAATATGCAGTTGTTTCAAGCTAAATCTATTATAAGGCTTTAAAGATCCCACAAGATGGTTATCACTCTTCCCTCGCTGGTTCACCTCCTTCTGGTGATTGGAAGCTGGGATGGACCAGTTAAAGCCGTCACGGCAATGAACTCTGCTTCATCATCAATCAGGCCAGGAGGATCAACTTCCGGAGCAAAGGTATGTTGACGAACCGACGGAATAAGATCTGCCACCTTGTAAGAGGGAGTCGCCATCTTCTTATTCTCCAAATCAAAACCTGGCTGATATTTGTCAATGTTGGTCTCATCTCCAAGAACGGTAGCTTGAGGTCGAACTCCCCTCACGCAGGCAATGAAGTCATCCTGCTCAAATAGAGACCCATCTTCCTTCACAGTAGGGTACCCCCTAGCTACATCCACTGGGTCTAGATCTGGCACCCAGGCTTTGGAGCGGCTCAGGGCAGTCAAAGCTCCGGCTCTGGCACAGGATCGTTTGACCTCTTGAAACCTGGTGGGTAAGATTGACAATTTTTTCAAAACATCGCTCAGCCGATTGGGTCCTTGGTTGGCAGGAGAGATAGCAACAAGTTCTCGTTGAGCGCCAGTATACAACTGCTCTACTAAGGTGTAAACTGCCTTTAGTTTGGTCACATTATCTTGGCTCAGATTTTTTTCTTCGCGGACCTGCACATATTTTTTAAACAAGGGGTCAGCAGGCGGTTTATATTCCGGGTCAAAATAAGGTATAAAGGATCAGTACAGATGGCTTACCAAAGATGGCGGAAACCATTTGAGACACCCGGTTCTTTAAGCCGATAAGCTCCATGGTAACCTCCTCAAGAGCTGCTTCAGCTTTTTCAGCGCGTTGTGTTAGCAACGTCTTTTCTTCGGCCCAGGATTTCTTTTTTGCAGTCAAGCTGGTTTTCAATTTTTCCGTCTCAGCAAGACTCAATTGAAGTTCAGAATCAGTAGACTTGATTTCTACCTCTTGATCCGCCAGCCAGGTCTTTGCATCAGTTAATTGGGAGCCCAATTCAGATAGGGCGTTCTACAAAACATACACAGGTGTGTCGAGGCTTAAACTAAAAGTTATAAAGATTCAAGTCTCAAGTACTTTGCACTGCAATACCACTTGACACTTGGGGGCTAATGTCTGCCAAAATATTCTTTTATAACTCTTATATGTTTCAAGTCACAAGTGTTTTACAAAGTAATAACACTTGACACTTGGGGGCTAATGTCTGCCAAAACAATTTCTTATGACTCTAATATATTTCAAGTCCCAAGTTCCTTACAAAGTAACAACACTTGGCACTTGGGGACTAATGCATGATATTCAGAAAGTCTCTCAAGATTAAACCGGATTACAATATTTGTTGGGATTGGCAAAATACAGCTATGAAGTTAAAGTACCGGTTCATTTATGATAAATTGAGCCGGCCCTTGGGGACTACAGGTGAAGTTTACACTATTTTATTGGACTTTTGGAAAACTTAGAGAGAAAGTATCAATCTATATCATAAAGTCTCCAGATCATTCATGTTCATCATCTGAAGACTTGGGGGCTAGCAGAGTATAAGTAAACCGGAGAACATACCTCATATTTCAGCTGCAGTTGCTTGACCATCTCAATTTCTGACTCACGGCTGGAGTGAACATGGCTAAGATAGCCGGACAATATGTCACTAGCATTCAGATGAGTGTAGTGAGAGATATCGAAACTCACTTTTTGTCTCTCCAAGGCTTCTTGTTTAGCAGTGTGCCAAGCTAACACAGTGGGAGTCCCCGGTTCAACAAAACGGCTACCCGTGATCAGAACGTCATGATCAGAAGATGACGGTGGGTTAGTTAAACTGGATGGTCTGGCAGTAGAGGTGTTAACAACGGTATCATCAACTGACGGCTCAGGAGGGTCCAATGGAGTATTAACAGCTGGGTCTTCTGGTGCTTCAGTTCGAGGGGGAGAAGTTGGCATGGTCGGTTCAGGTGCAAGAACTGACGGGTCTTCCGCCGGTTTAACCAATTTAGCCTTCTTGGACTTGGCTTGACCACTAAGACATATTTTATAAGACAGTTAGTGCAATGATGCAGTTTTTTAAAGACATAGAGGAAAGATGATTTTTTCCTTACCCAGGGGCAGTCTTGAAGGCCGGAAATTGCGTCTGAGACGAGTCGCCAGAAGAGCGAGAAACCTCCTGCAAAGGTAAAATAAAGTTAGTAATGCAAGAGAATAGACTCATTAATAAAAGCAGAAGATGAAGATAAAACAGACCTCATTCTGGCGTTTTTGAGGAGTTTGTTGTACAATGGAAGGCAGTTCATCATCGTTCCGGGCCTGACGGCGGCTCTCATGTTGCTGCTTTTTCAAAAGAAAATGAGGGTCCAAATAAGCTAAAGGGTGCGAAAACCTTACTTTCCGGGTTACCAGTCGAAGTTTCTGTCTTGGCAAATGGGCTGAGTCGGAGGAAATAGTTACCTCTTCTTCTACGGCATGACTGGCCCCCGTGTCGTCCTGGCAATAGTCAGCGTCAATAAGGTTATTAAAAAACTGGCCAAGGGAGTTAAGGGCTACCTCCGACTCAGTATCATCGTCAAGCTTTAACATGTCCTCAGCGGTGCTCTTTTTCTTCTTGGACCTCCGGGTCATGTTCTTGGCAGCTATGGCGGTGGCTCTAGCCTTCTTGGCGGCTTCATGGTCATACTTGGCTTTCCAGAAGTCAGATTTAGCCTATAAACAAGTAAACGGGATAAAAGGTCATGCAGGTATTTAAACTGTTGAGGAAAATACAAAGAGAAAGAGGTCAGGGGTTTTTACCTCTGGCGCCGGGTTAAGTTTGCAGAAGGGGTTTAATCCGACTTTACTGCAGTCTTCATATTTGCCGTTCACCAGAAGGGATGACATTCAAACAATATCTTCTTCAGTTAGTTGAACGGAGTTGTGACGAGCAGAGTCATCTGGGCCTCCGCCATAGTCATACATCAATTTTGATCGGCGGCTTAGAGGGATGACCCACCACGAGACCTAGCAATGGGTCAAGTCAACTCCGATTAAGCCATTCCCCAATAAGGCATTAATCCTCTTTATAGATGGAATAAGCTTCTTGCGTTCAGCAGTAGTGAGCTTATAAGGGAGAACAAATTTGGAGTCCAGACGCTCCGCGCGGTAACCCGGCACTGGGTTTTCATTTGTTGGAGATGTATCTTGGCAATAAAACCAGGTCTGGTTCCAATCCTTGAGATGACTCGGTAAGACTATTAGGGGAAAGATGGCGCCCTGTCGGCACTGAATTGAGATTCCACCAAGTTCCAAGCTAGGGCCATTGGTACACTCATTCTGGCGGTTCAGATAAAAATACTCTCTGAAGAGTTCCATAGTCGGCTCTTCTTGAATATACACCTCATAGAGAACTTGGAAGTTGCAGATATTGGATATGGAATTGGGACCAAGATCTTGAGGGTGGAGTTTGAAAAGGTGAAGAACGTCTCTGAAGAACTTTGAGCCGGGTGGTGAAAAACCCCGATTCATGTGGTCAGAGAAGACATTAACTTCACCGTCTTTTGGGTTAGGTCGTTCCTCGTCCGGGTCAGGTGCACGATAAGACATAACATTCTTCCCTGGCAAAAATCCTATGGTGAAGAAATCCTTCAAGTTATCCTCAGTTACTATGGAGGGGACCCAGTTGCAGACAGTCGGTGCTTTTGACAGCATGATGATCAAAAGATGAACTGAAAAGAAAGTAACGTGCCGGTTCAATTCAATGGTGATGGTGAAGTTAAATGATGATGGTACAAATAAGTAATGGCGGCTTACGTAAGGGCTAATTTCATATAAAGGAAAAAGTAAGCCGGCACCATAAGCCGCCATGACTACATATATTTGAGAAATACCAGCAACAGAATTGGCTAAGTGTTGAGACAAACAAATTTCATAATTTCTTGATATTATTCTGGATCAAATGGCCGTTTGAAATGGAAAATATTCTAGACCTAAAAATCCAGCACATATGGGTTCGTAAGTTCTAATGAGGCTTTTTGTACCAAGGGAAGGAATCTACTGGTATCAAGGATGGGCACAAAACAGCTACCACACAAGTATATGTTCTTATTTGGATCAAGAAGAAGCTACAGTGGAAGAACTACGAAGAAACTAAGATGAACTGTGAAGAACACGCAGAAAACCTGGAAACCCTAATGCGGATCTGAGGAACAGGAGGGAAAACACTTACAACCACGAATCTTCCGTGGAGAGTCCCTGCCGTTCTCTGGACTGATTCCAGTTGATGCAGCGGCCAAGGTCGACGGAGACGAGGTTCTCTGCGATGGCGGCGGAGCTCGAGCAGCGGTGGAGTTGCGAGAGAAAGAAGACGAAGAGAGAGAAGAATGAGAAAGACCGGGGCGTGCCTATTTATAAGGGGATAAGCAAATAGGCGGACGCAAAAATTGAGGAAGATCTAAGTAATGATTATCCAACTAAACGGATGCCTCAATTCTCGGAAGACATTAAAAGATAAAGATCCGTTGAGGATGACGTCATAACAGTCTTTTGTGTTTTCAGAAGATGACATCATGGCGGGTTACAAAAATTTTACAGAGAGAGGAAGATGGATTTCGTCTAAGTATTGAAGATTGACAAAGAACAAACTTCAAAGTCAACCTGGGGCCTAATGTTGGGAATATAGCTACCAGATAAGACCCGCCCAGGAGGGACTGGGTCAATCCTAATGGCAGGTTACAAAAGAAGTCCCGTAACATTCAAGGCGATAGTTTATTAAGACTTGTAGAAGGCCTAAGCCCATAGGCGGCTTAAGGCCCAATATTGTAAACCACCGTATGTAGGAAAGACTTGTAAAGAAAGGCATATAAAGAAGTCACCGAGCCGGACACGTTTATGAACCGGCCGGGACTCTGTAGGCCGCCAGGCGTCAACCCATGTATATAAGGGGACGACTCGGTGGCGACTTAGGGCAAGAGACAACAACTCAAAGCTAGGACAAGCATATTCGCTCCCTGGTCTTCGAAACCCCAGAAATTCCAACAAAACTAGACGTAGGCTTTTACCTTCATCGTAAGGGGCTGATCTAGTATAAATCTCTCATGTCCTTTGTCCCGATTAACCCCCTTGAGCTTCCTAGTTGCAATGGCCCTCGACTAAGTCCTTTTGCTAGGACATATGCCGTGACAATTCCACGACCAAAAGAGACCCCTGAAGTTTCGTGGGAGGGCCAGAAGAGCCACAAGGAGGGCACAACCCACCAGGACGTGCCTGGTGGGCCTGGCTTGCCCGGGTGTGTTTTGCTGACCTTGAGGCCCATCTTAGTGTGAAACCAACGCCAAAAAATCCTATAAATAGAGAAAACATCAGGGTTAACCTAGATTAGAAGTTCCGCCGCCGTAGGGATCTGTAGCCACGAGAATACAATCTAGACCCATTTCGGCACCCTGCTGGAGGGGGAATCGTCACCGGTGGCCATCTTGAGCATCCCGGCGGCCACCTTGATGAGGAGAGAGTAGTCCACCCTCGGGGCTGAGGGTTTGTACCAGTAGCTATGTGTTTAATCTCTCTCTCTCTCTCTCGTGTTCTTGAGATGTCATGATCTTGACGTATCGCGGTCTTTGTTAATATAGTCGGATCATATGGTGTTTTCCCCTCTCTATCTTGTCGTGATGAATTGAGTTTTTTCCTTTGAGATTTTGTTTTTATCGAATATAATACTTTTATGGATTTGAGAACACTTGATATATGTCTTGAAATTGAATACTTGCGGTGAAAGTGGGCTATTATATTGGTTCACTTAATATATGTTTTGGCACTCAACTCACGGATTCCTGAGGTGACATTGGGGTAATCTATGCATAGGGGTTGATGCACGTTCTTGTCTTTGTTTCCCCGATAAAAATCTTGGGGCACTCTTTGAAGTTCTTTGTGTTGGATTGAGTATTATGAATATGAATTTGCTTTGGTGTTATTTTAGTACGAACTCTAGGATAGATCAAACGGAAATAATAGCTTTGTGTTATTTTAGTACGAACTCTTGAATAGATCGAACAGAAAGAATAGCTTTGTGGTGGTTTCGTACCCTACAAACAATTTATTCTAATGTTCTCCGCTAGATAGGAACTTTGGAGTGATTCTTCATCGCACTTTGAGGGGTGGTCATATGATCCAATTATATTAGCATTGTTGAGAGATTGCACTAGCGAAAGTACGGACCCTAGGCCTCATTTTAAAGCATTGCAATACCGTTTTTTTGCCCATTTACTATTTGCTACCTTGCTGTTTTTATTTATTCAAAATATAAAAATATATTTCTACCATCAATGTTACAATTTTATCACCATCTCTTTGCCGAACTAGTGCACCTATACAATTTTCCATTGTATTGGGTGTGTTGGAGACACAAGAGATTTCTTGTATTTGGTTACAGGGTCGTTTGAGAGAGACCATCTTCATCCTACACCTCTCACAGATAGATAAACCTTAGGTCATCCACTTGAGGGAAAATTGCTACTGTCCTACAAAACTCTGCGCTTGGAGGCCCGACGTGTGTCTACAAGAATAAAGTTGCGTAGTAGACATCAGAAGACGATGTCATTCATTGACTAGCCATCCACCTTATGATCATGGGTGATTTCTATAATCATGGAGTGGTTGGCACTAAGTCCATGTTCCACCATCCCTTGGCACTTGAAGATCTCCTGCTCCACTTCTTCAAGCCTGGCCTCCATGCTTCATGTCTTCTTGGGCCCTTGAATGCCTCGGATGTGGAGCACCTCCTCACGCATCTCAATGGCTTGAGGGTGCTTCATCACCTCCGATAGGTAAGGGTTGATGACCTTCTCATAGAATTTGTCCTTGGAAGAGCTTGGCGGAGCCATGGAGATCTAGATTTGTCAGAAAACTAGCACGAAACAAGAACAGAGGATATTTCTGTGATACGGTGGTCAAAGCGTCTGGTAGTATATATATATAGAATTTTTCTCTTTCAAAACAAGTATTCCAGAAGAAAACAGAGTCGGGAAGGCTCACGAGGGGCCCACAAGCCACCAGGGCGCGCCCTGGTGCCTCGTGGGCACCTGGGTGGCCCCCTATGCTGTTTCTTATTTTTGTATTTTTTTCTAATATTCCAAAACCGACATAAAGTATTTTTATGGAATTTTTGGAGTCGGTTTACTTACCATATCACGTACCTCTTCCTTTTCAGGGTTCTGGAGTATTCTGGAAGGTCTCTCTTATGCACTCCTCCGTTGTAAGAGTTTGAATAATGTTAGTTTCAACATTAATAGCGTACCTGAGATATAATGCTTAATTCTTTGTCCATTGACCACCTTCGAATTAGTGCCTTCGCCGTTATTGATCTTAATATCTCTAGAGCGGTAAACTTCCTTGATATACGCTCCTTCCCATTTAGGGAGAAGTTTTCCTGCAAAAAATCTAAAACGAGAATTGTACAATAGAACATACTCACGCACTTTGAATTCCCGTTTTTGAATTCTTTTATCATGCCATCTTTTAACCTTTTTTCTTTTAACAATTTGGCATTTTCATAAGCTTGGTTTCTTCATTCATCTAGTGAGCTAATATCAAATAACCTCTTTTCACCAGCAAGTTTAAAATCATAGTTAAGCTCTTTAATTGCCCAATATGCTTTATGTTGTAACTCAAGAGGTAAATGATATGTTTTTCCATAAACCATTTTATAAGGAGACATACCCATAGGATTTTTATAAGTAGTTCTATCGGCCCATAATGCATCATCAAGTTTCTTAGACCAATTCTTTCTAGATCTATTGACAGTCTCTTGCAAAATTAATTTTATTTCTCTATTGCTTAGTTCAACTTGACCACTAGATTGATGGTGATAGGGGGATGCAATTATATGGTTGACATCATATTTAGCAAGCAATTTATGGAATGCACCATGAATAAAATGTGAACCACCGTTGGTCATTAAATATCCGAACCTTGGGAAAATAACTTCTTTAAGCATTTTAATGGAAGTGTTATGATCAACACTACTAGTTGGAATTGCTTCTACCCACTTAGTAACGTAATCAAGAGTAAGCAAAATATGTTAATACCCATTAGAGGAAGGTAAATGTCCCATATAATTAAATCCCCAAACATCAAATGGTTCTATAACAAGTGAATAATTCATAGGCATTTCCCAACTTCTTCCAATATTACCAATTCTTTGACATTCATCACAAGATAAGACAAACTTACGAGCATCTTTGAAAAGAGTAGGCCAATAAAAACCAGATTGTAATACATTCTGTGCAGTATTGTCTCCCGCATGGTGTCGTCCGTAAGCCTCGAAGTAACACTTCTGTAGGATTTATTCCTGTTCCTGCTTAGGTATACAACGTCTAATAATACCATCTACTCCTTTATAAATATGTGGGGCATCCCAAAAGTAATGCCTTAAATCAAAAAGACCTTTTTATTTTGTTGGTATGTGAAACTAGGTGGTATAAATTTAGCAACAATATAATTAGCATAGTGTGCATACCAAGGAGTATTACAAGAATCATTTATGATAGCTAGTTGCTCATCAGGGAAACTATCATCAATAGGTAGTGGGTCATCAAGAATATTTTCCAACTGTCGGTGTCAAAACCGGCGGATCTCGGGTAGGGGGTCCCGAACTGTGCGTCTAGGCGGATGGTAATAGGAGACAAGGGACACAATGTTTTACCCAGGTTCAGGCCCTCTTGATGGAGGTAAAACCCTACGTCCTGCTCGATTAATATTGATGATATAGGTAGTACAAGAGTAGATCTACCACGAGATCAAGGAGGCTAAACCCTAGAAGCTAGCCGATGGTATGATTGTTGTATGATGAAGTTGTCCTACGGACTAAAACCCTCCGGTTTATATAGACACCGGAGAGGGTTAGGGTTACCCAAAGTCGGTTACAATGGTAGGAGATCTTGAATATCCGCATCGCCAAGCTTTCCTTCCATGCCAAGGAAAGTCCCATCCGGACACGGGACAAAGTCTTCAATCTTGTATCTTCATAGTCCTGGAGTCCGGCTGAAGGTATAGTCCGGCTACCCGAACACCCCCTAATCCAGGACTCCCTCAGTAGCCCCTGAACCAGGCTTCAATGACGACGAGTCCGGCGCGCAGATTGTCTTTGGCATTGCAAGGAGGGTTCCTCCTCCAAATTCTTCATAAAAGTTTGTAAACACCAAGAGTAGTGTCCGGCTCTGCAAAATAAGTTTTCACATATCGCCACAGAGAGAATAATATTAACAAAAATCTAATCTGCTAACGTATTCCGCAGCGTGACATCACACTACGGCCAAGCCTTTATTCAAATCGTTTTCACTTCTCCACCTCAGCGTGTTTTGCGAGGCGGTTTCCTTGGCACGTCTTGTCAAAGCAGAGATCGTGTCCCCTTTACTTACGGTATTCTCATCAATACGGACGTGGGTAACCCAATCGTGCCCGTTAGCATGTCTTCTCGATTAAAGGCGAGTCCCAAACAGTTACGGGGAGGGCTCCTGGTATTCAACCTCTTATAAAGAGACCAAGGCCTTACTCCTTTTCTCCAATCTCAAAACAAGTTCGCCCGTCGCCTCGAGTTCCAACACCCTAGGCTCTAGATTGCAGGTGCTCCGGACCTTCGACAATGTCCGGTTCCTACCTTCAAGGCCGATGGATGCCCTCCTCCATCACGGAGGAGGACGTGCTAAAGTTGAGAGTGGCTAAGTTCTTGACCGCCGAAATTTCGCATAGGTTGCCTGCTCAAAGGCAGGCTATTCCCAGTCCCCAGCCCGGTGAGAGCGTGGTGTTCATGTCTCACTTCCTTCAGGGGTTAGGCTTCCCGATGGATCCCTTCATGAGGGGGCTGATGTTCTATTATGGGCTAGAATTTCATGACTTAGCTCCGGAGTCCATCCTCCATATTTCCTCATTCATCGTTGTGTGCGAAGCGTTCCTCTGTGTTACTCCTCACTTTGGATAATGGCTCAAGACTTTTGGAGTGGAGCCAAAGATGATCGAGGGACGGCACGCAGAGTGCGGAGGCGCTGTCATAAGTAAGAATGCTGATGCTCCATGGCCCAAGGGCTCCTTTCAAGAGGAGCTTGGCTTGTGGCAACGAGAGTGGTTCTATATCACCGCTCCCAGGAGCGCCAAGTGGGTGGCGCCTCCTGCCTTTCGCTCGGGTCCCCCACCACGACTAGCGTCATGGGTCAACAAAGGATTAGATTGGGGGTTATCCAAAGACGTGCCCTTGTTGCAGGGACGCATTAGGGATCTCTTAGGAAGAGACCTCAACCTGGTCAAGGTGACGCAGGTCATGCTGATTCGCCGAACACTGCCCGGCAAACGTCGCCCCCTTCCTTTGTGGGAGTTTAATCCGGAGGGCCCACGGGCTCTCCAGCATTTTATGGGCGCAACGCCCGTGGAGATGTATAAAATGTTCTTCGGATCACAAGCGATGTGTCCGGATTTGACCGAGGACGCAGGTTTAAGCTGCAATCGCCCGGATACTCAGGTAAGTAACCTTGTGCTCGGACTCGCTACCCGTAAGATTGTCATAAACTCGCCCCTAAAAGAGCTGTCCTTTTAATCAGGAGTGGATAGCGAAGGCAAAGCTGATCAGGTGTCCGGCTCCCCTTCCTGAGACCAGGACGGATCCCGTGCTAGTCAGGATGTTGAAGATCGTGCCTTTGGAGGGAAGTGAGGGGGAGGACAAGGAAACTATGGCCTCCTCGTAGGAGGCTGCTCCGAGGGGAGGAACCGACAATTCCTCTCCAAAGGGGAAGAAGAGGGCCGCCTCTAATGACCCGGAGACCATGGCCTCAAAGCGGGGGAAAAAGTCCTCATCAGAGGGTCCGACGCCGGGGAGATCCTCGGCCGAACTATGCCCTCAAAGGGATCAGGCCTCCAGCGAGCCGTAAGTAGAGAACGATTTTCCTTTAAAGGGATGAGAGAAATCCTTGCTTTTTATCTGAGAAGATTAACCGAAATTTTACTTTATAGCTCAGACCTCAGCCCTTCTCAGCAGAGCTCGTCTTCGGGGGATCTTCTTCCGGAGATGATGGAGAGTGGAACGCCTCCCCCTGCCGTATCGTCTGGCGAGGAGGGCGACCCTGAGGTGTCGTCGCGGAGGGTTTCTCCGAATCCGGCAGGGGTGGAAGGTAGCCATATGGCCCCCCAAGGTTCTCCACGTCCGGCCTTCGATGGAGGTCATAGGACGAGTCCGGCACCGTCCGATCCGCGGTCGGAGGAGCTGATGATTCTGCTGGGGCGAGCTTCTATCTCAAAGGAGCACCGTGCATTGATGGGTATGGTGATTGGAAGGATTTCGTCCGCGGAAAGCGGATTGCATGAGGCCGTCAGAAGTTTGCTGATGGGTTTTGAGGTACGTTTGATAATGTACTTCTTTGTCAGTTGCGCATAAACAATATGCGTCCTGTGTAGATAGTAGCCCCTGAGACTCTGTGCGTTGTCAAAATTGACAGCGCGCAGAGGATCATAATCCCAGGTCTAAAATGTCTCCTTTGTATACAGGTGGCGAAGTGTCCGGAATCAAGCCGAACTGATGATTTTGCCGAACTAAAGTGGCAACTTGACGTGGCAGATGCCGACATCGCGCTCGTCAACGAGTGGCTTGATGAGGCTCAAGGTATGCAATTCCTCGGGCGGCATCTGGTAAGAGGAGCTTTATGCCAGTATCTTACAATGTGTGTGCTTGACGCAGATGGTGCGGCCGCCGTGGAGAGTCTTCGGGCGGAACTTGCCCGAGCTAAGGAACAAGCCAGGAAAAGTGATGCGGCTGCTGAGAAGGCCCTTGAAGAGCTGAGAGCCGAACAGGCTGCTCACTACCGAAGCAAGAAGGAGATGGCCGAGATGGCCGTGAAGTTAAAAAGCGCTGCTGACCGTTGCAAGCTTCTTGAGAAAGAAGACCGGGCGAGACAGACGGATTTAGAGAAGGCCGTTGCTGATGCCAAGGACGCTCGCTCTGCGATGAGAGCTGCGAAGGAGGAGCTGCGTCAGGCCGGACAAATTGCGGCCGGAAAGCCCTTTATGCTGCGGAGGAAGTTTTTCGATCCGAAGTTTGCTCCGTTGGACCAGATGTGGAGTGTGGAGGACACCTATCTGGATTTGGCAGCGAGTGCTGCTGATGCGACCGAACACTTTCGAGATCAAGAAGATCGCGAAGTGGAAAGGCTTTTCTGGTCGCAGTTTCACAATCCAGAGCGTCCACTGGCAGTGGATGATCGTCTGGCTCAATGGGCCGAACTGAATAGATTGTCCGGACTCGCCATGAAGTACGTCATGGGTCATCTGTGGCCGGGGAGATCAGAGCCGAAGAGTTATTTCAGCTTGGTGCAGCAATTCCTTGGCACGGTGCCACGTATCAATGCGATGAAGAGGTCAGCATGCATAGAGGGCGCATGGATGACTCTTGCCCGTGTCAAGACATACTGGGCAGAGATGGAGGCCACCGTTGTTGCATCCCGAGATTCGGACAAAAGCCAAGTACCCTCCAGGCACTATTTTCAGGAAGTCCTTGAAGGCGCTCGTGTAATAGAGACGCAGTGCTCGAAGGATGCTATGTTCTGATAGCATATGTAATTATAAAGCAATATTTTGATGAATTGCAATAGCCCTTTATACTTGTGCCTTCAAGTTTTTGGAACACCTCCTGTGCGGCCGTTTTAACGTATATATACAAAATCTGAAAGATGGCAGTCGTTGGCTTCAGCCCCCATGCACATAGTGCGGGGTGCTCGCAGAAGGCGCATTTTCACACTTAATCCAACGTCTTGGTCCTAGAAAGGAGGTGATAGCGCAGCGATCTAGGCAACCAGACTATAATGCTTTAACACTTTCACTTAGCCATAGGAGCTTGACAATGGGACTATTTAGGTAGCCCCTTGGTGGCGACTGCGCTCGCCCGAATTCGTGGCGCGTATGTGCCTGGCCGGGAAATGACCCTTCGTTAATGCGGAGGAATCCTACAGATTCCTGAGGGTCATCGAGTGGTTGACCAGTCTCACGCCATATCATGACAGTCGGTTTTCGGCTTTCTCTACTGAGGTGCTCGCCTGGCCGAACCAGGGCACAATCGCAGTAGTTCTCCTAGTGCCGCCTTAGCCGATAGAGCGGAACGTAAGGCGGCCGAACACAGGAGCCGGGCAACCCAACATTTGACCAAAATCATGACTTGGAGCTGATGCATATAAGGCCAAACTCACGACGCCGAACACTTCCTAAGGTATTTGGTCTTTATGAGAGCGGGCGAGGTAACGCTCTGAGGTATAAGCCCCTAGTGTCCAGGTACACGCAAGAATTCTGATGTGGCCACATGCCAAGACGCCAGCCTCCTCCTTGGTCATAGAACCAGGGGATGTGTATCAACAAGAGACAGTAAAATAGGTTTACGCAGGGTCTTAATCTGAAAAGAATCCTTGGAACGGGTCCCTACTGCACGTCTGCGCCTGTGTCTCCGTTGTGACGTATCCTGGACGGGCGCAGCACGATGTTCATCTGTAAAAAGAGAGCAACTAAGTTGAAAAAGGGGCGTGCCGAACAAAAGTTATATGAAATAAACAAAGTGTAAAGTAAAATATGAAAAATTGAGCTTTATCGTCTCTTATTTTATACGTGTGAAGCCCCTAGTGCAGGGGTATATGGCCACTAAGCCTTTATCAACGATACTTTTGTGCCGGACTCGTCTATCCATGTCCGTGGTCTTAATGACCTGTTCCAATGTTCTGGCTGGTGAAGCCATTGTATTGTGTGGCTGTTAAAGCGGCCGCACAATCCTCCGCTTGGGGGAGGTGTTCTCACTACTTCCCCTTTAAGGAGATGATGCCGCGTGGACCGGGCATCTTAAGCGTAAGAGATGCATAATGCGGTATTGCGTTAAAACGGGCGAAAGCTTCGCGTCCCAGTAGTGCTTGGTAGCGACTTGAGAATGGGACAATGTGGAAAGTCAGCTTTACGTGACGGAAGTTATTGGCAGAGCCAAAAATAACCTCGAGCCGGAAAAAACCCATGCAATGGGTGTCCAGACCCGGCGTTACTCCTTGAAAGGAGGTTTTGCTGTGGCAAGTTCTTTTTGGGTCGATCCCCATGTGGCGAGTTGAGTCCTGATATATCAGGTTGAGTTCGCTGCCACCGTCCATAAGGACATTTGAAAACTGGAGTCCGCCAATTATTGGATCGAGTACCAGGGCAGTCCAGCCTAGGTTCCTGATACTTCTAGAATAATCCAGATGATCGTAGATGATTGGTTTTGACAACCAGTGGCGAGATTCCTTTGGGATAGGCCGTGGGGCAGGTACCTTTATGGGCGCCGCACGTTTTGTTATGTGGAGTAAGTTTACTGTTTTTACTTCTTGTGAGAAATTCTTTTGTTTCCTGGTACTCTGCTTTTGGGGTTCGTCCTCGTCTTCGCTTGGTGTGTCGATCCCCTTGTGTTCGGCGTTGAGTCTACTGGATTGTTTGAAAACCCAACAATCTCTATGGGTATGGTTAGCAGGCTTTCTGGGAGTGCTGTGTATTTGACATATCCTATCCAAGATTTTGTTTAGGTTGGATAGGTCGTCCCTATTATCTTGGAGGGGCGGCTTTTTCTGATTCTGTCGTGAGCTTTTGAATCCGGCGTTGACTGCCGTGCTCTTCGGACTTTTTTCCTTAGTCCAGCGACGGTCCTTATTGCGTCGCGGTTTTCCATTTCCATCCCTAGTTTCGGATGTACTTGGGTCACTGGTGCTGCATCTTGCCAACCATCTGTCCTCTCCTGTGCAAAAGCGGGTCATGAGGCTTGTTAGTGCGGCCATTGTTCTTGGCTTTTCTTGGCCGAGGTGTCTGGCGAGCCATTCGTCTCGGACATTATGCCTGAAAGCCGCTAAGGCTTCAGCGTCCGGACAGTCGACTATCTAATTTTTTAGTACGAAATCTGTTCCAGAATTGCCGAGCTGACTCTCTGGGCTGTTGAGTTATGTGACTAAGATCATCTGCATCCGGAGGGCGGTCATAGGTCCCTTGAAAATTTGCTCGGAAAGCATCCTCGAGCTCTTCCCAACTTCCGATTGTGTTTTTAGGAAGGCTTTTGAGCCAATGCCGGCCTGGCCCTTTAAGCTTGAGGGGTAAGTATTTTATGGCATGGAGGTCATCTCCTCTAGCCATATGTATGTGGAGGATATAATCCTCAATCCAGACTCCGAGGTCTATTGTTCCATCATATGCCTCTATGTTTACGGGTTTGAATCCCGCTGGAAATTCATAATCCAGGACCTCATTGGTGAAACATAGGGGGTGTGCGGCACCCCTGTATTTGGGTGTGCCGAATTCTGATAATGGCTTTATTGCATTGCTTACGAGAGCTTGCCTTCTTGGCCCGTAAATGGACCTGGCTGGGCCATGATGCGAATCCTTAAGTGGGTCGCATGCCGGCTTAAGTGTGGCGCTGCTTGCCGCTTTATGCTGGCCATGGGTTCGTCTATCCGACCGTGTGGCTTTCTCACTTTTGGAATGCGAGGGCTCTAAGGCCTCCTCGTCGAGTTCAGGCAGTAGCTTTCTCTTCGGATAGCTTTTAGTCCGGCGACTGTCGCTGTATTTGTCTGTGGTATTGATTACTTTACTCCATCTGATCTTGAGTGCATCTTCCGCAGTTTTTAGCTTCCGCTTCTACTTTTTCAGGCTGCGTGCGGTTGCAACGAGCCGTTTGTGGAGGTTCTTCTGCTTAGTGGGCTTGTCCGGCGTAGGATCGTCCGGAATGCCATTTTCGCCGGGGAAGGGATGTTCGGTTTCTCTATCCGGGTTGTCCTGTTCGGACGGTTGCTCTAAGGCATGCTCGTCGTCTACCGGCTCATCCTGCTCTATGGCTGGGTCTTTATTGAGGCGGGGCTTGGGTCGGCGTTTACGCCGACGCTTTGATTGTTTTTCGAGAGATCGATCCCTCTTTCCATCCCCGTTTTCCTCGGTGTTGCTTCCATTAGGGGTGTCCACCATGTACACATCGTGAGATGAGGTGGCTGTCCAATGCCCTATAGGCGTTGGTTCTTGGTTGTCTCCTGCATCGTCGTCCATACCGTCGATGTCTTTGGAGTCGAAGTCGAGCATGTCGGTTAAGTCATCGACAGTGGCTACGAAGTGGGTGGTGGGTGGGTTTTGAATTTCTTCATCATCCAAATCCCATCCTTGCTGACTGTAGCCCGGCCAGGGCTCTCCTGATAAAGAGAGAGACTTTAGCGAATTCAGGATGTCGCCGAAGGGCGAGTGCTGAAAGATGTCCGCGGCGGTGAACTCCATTATGGGCGCCCAATCGGATTCGATCGGCAGCGGCGCGGGGGGCTCGGAGTTCGGAAAGGAATCCGGCTCCTCGGAGTCACGGGCCATGCGGAGTGTGGGGCTGGAGTTCGGATCGATCGTCTCTGAGATCGCAGCCCCTGAGGCAGCGTCCAACCGCTGATCCTAGATCGGCGCAGTAGGCTCCGAATCAATGGTCGGAACCGATGCGTGTGCGGCCTCCAAGGCACTGTTCGGCGGCAGAGCTATGTCATGCCCATCGATACAGTGCGGCGCGCTTGGCTGTGGCTCGAATCCGTCGAAGATCAAGTCCCCGCGGATGTCAGCCGTGTAGTTTAGGCTTCCAAACCTGACCTGATGGCCTGGGGCATAGCTTTCGATCTGCTCAAGGTGGCCAAGCGAATTGGCCCGCAGTGCGAAGCCGGTGAAGACGAAGATCTGTCCGGGGAGAAAAGTCTCACCCTGGACTGCATCGTTGTTGATGATCGAAGGAGCCATCGGGCCTAAAAGCAACGACACACAGGAACTCTCAATGAAAGCACCAATGTCTGTGTCAAAACCGGCGGATCTCGGTTAGGGGGTCCCGAACTGTGCGTCTAGGCAGATGGTAACAGGAGACAAGGGACACAATGTTTTACCCAGGTTTGGGCCCTCTTGATGGAGGTAAAACCCTACGTCCTGCTCGATTAATATTGATGATATAGGTAGTACAAGAGTAGATCTACCACGAGATCAAGGAGGCTAAACCCTAGAAGTTAGCCTATGGTATGATTGTTGTATGATGAAGTTATCCTACGGACTAAAACCCTCCGGTTTATATAGACACCGGAGAGGGTTAGGGTTACCCAAAGTCGGTTACAATGGTAGGAGATCTTGAATATCCGCATCGCCAAGCTTGCCTTCCACGCCAAGGAAAGTCCCATCCGGACACGGGACGAAGTCTTCAATCTTGTATCTTCATGGTCCTGGAGTCTGGCTGAAGGTATAGTCCGGCTACCCGAACACCCCCTAATCCAGGACTCCCTCACCAACCAAAACAAGTTATCAGCTACGGGTATTCTCAGCTCCTTTCCTATCAGTAATATGCAAATCAAATTATTGTACTAGTAGAACCCACCTAACAAGTCTAGATTTAGCATCTCTCTTTTCCATAAGGTATTTGATAGCAGCATGATCGCTGTGAAAAATTAATTTAGAATCAACTATGTAAGATCTGAATTTATCACAAGCAAACACAACTATTAAAAATGCTTTCTCAATAGTAGCATAATTTCTTTGGGCACTGTCTATAGTTTTGCTAGCATAATGTATACCATTTAATTTTGTATCAACTATTTGTCCTAGAATAGCACCAACAGCATAATCACTAGCATCACACGTAATTACAAAAGGCAAGTTCCAGTCAGGTGGTTGGACAATAGGTGCAGAGGTTAAGGCTTTCTTAAGTGTTTCAAAGGCTTCTACGCAATCATCGTCAAAAACAAATGGAACATCTTTTTGCATGAGATTTGTAAGAGGCTTAGAAATTTTAGAGAAGTCTTTAATAAACCTTCTATAGAAACCAACATAACCAAGGAAACTTCTTATACCTTTAATATCTTTAGGAAATGGCATTTTTTTCAGTTGCATCAACTTTAGCCTTTCTACTTCAATACCTCATTTGGAAATTTATGCCCCAAGACAATACCTTCATTCACCAAAGTGGCACTTCTCCCAATTCAAGATGATATTAGTTTGTTCCCATCTCTGCAAAACTCGATCAAGGTTGCTTAAGCAATCAACAAAAGAAGTTTCGTAAACGGAAAAATCATCCATGAAAACCTCAACAATCTTTTCACATAAGTCAAAGAATATAGAAGTCATACATCTTTGAAAGGTAGCAAGTGCATTACATAAACAAAAGGTATACATCTATAAGCATAAATTCCAAAAGAGCAAGTAATGGTGGTTTTCTCTTGATCGGGTTGTGATACAGGTATTTGAAAGAAACCGGAATATCCATCAGGAAAGCAAAAGTGTGTATGCTTAGACAATCTTTATAACATTTGATCAATAAAAGGTAAGGGGTAATGATCCTTTCTAGTGCCTTTGTTTAATTTTCTAAAATCAATTACCATCCTATAACCAGTTACAATTCTTTGTGGAATAAGTTCATTTTTTTCATTAGGAACTATCGGCGTTCTGGGAACCAGGGTACCCAGACTTGCCTGCCTACGACCCACAACGTGGCTCCTTTAATGGCCTGCTATGGCCCATCTTCAGCACCATCAAGACAAGAACCTCGCGAGGGGCCAAGCCTCGCGAGACGGACGTCATCAAGAGCTCCGGAAGGAGCGTCCTCCTCGGGCTAGCTCCTCATACGTCTCCATCGCATCTATAATTTTTTATTGTTCCATGCCAATATTATACAACTTTCTTATAATTTTGGCAACTTTTCATACTATTTTGGGAGTAACATATTGATCCAGTGCCTAGTGCCAGTTCCTGTTTGTTGCATGTTTTTTGTTCCACAGAAAATTCATATCAAATGGATTCCAAATGGGATAAAAAATTATGGAGTTTTTTTGGGAATATATGTGATTTTTGGGAAGAAGAATAAACGCGAGACGATGCCCGAGGGGGCCACGAGGCAGGGGGCACGCCCCAGGGGGTCAAGCGCGCCCTGGGCCCTTGTGGCCACCCCATAAGGCGGTTGGTGACCTTCTTTCTCCGCAATAAAGCCAATATCCGGATAGAAATCGTGTTAAAATTTCAGCCCAATCGGAGTTACGAATCTCCGGGAATATAAGAAATGGTGAAAGGCCAGAATCTGGAAAGCAAAAATAGAGAGAGACAGAGAGACAGGTCCAATCTCGAAGAGGCTCTCGTGCCTCCCATGCCATGGAAGCCAAGGAACAGAGGGGAAACCCTTCTCCCTTCTAGGGAGAAGGTCAAGGAAGAAGAAGAAGGGGGGCCCTCTCCCCCTCTCTCCCGGTGGCCCTGGGGCCAACATTGTTGCCGCAATCTACACCAACACCTCAGTCATCTTCACCAACATCTTCATCACCTTCCCCCATCTATCTACAGCGGTTCACTCTCCCGCAACCCTCTGTACCCTCTACTTGAACATGGTGCTTTATGCTTCATATTGTTATCCCATGATGTGTTGCCATCCTATGATGTGTGAGTAGATTTTCATTGTCCTATCGGTAATTGGTGAATTGCTATGATTGGTTTAATTTGCTTGTGATTATGTTGCTGTTCTTCAGTGCCCATCATATGAGGGCGCGCGTGGATCACACCATAGGGTTAGATGTATGTTGATAGGACTATGTATTGGAGGGAAAGAGTGACAGAAGCTTCAACCTAGCGTAGAAATTGATGCATATGGGATTGAAGGGGGACCAATATATCTTAATGCTATGGTTGGGGTTTACCTTAATGAACGTTAGTAGTTGTGGATGCTTGATAATAGTTCAAATCATAAGTGCATAGAATTCCAAGTCAGGTATGACATGCTAGCAGTTGCCTCTCCCACATAAAACTTGATGTCGGTCTAGTAAAGTAGTCAATTGCAGGGACAATTTAACAACTCCTACCACCACTTTTCCACACTCGCTATACTAACTTTATTGCTTCTTTACCTAAAACAGCCCCTAGTTTTTTTTACGTGCTCTTTATATTCTTGAAAACCTATCCCGTTACACCTACAAAGTACTTCCAGTGTCATACTTGTTCTAGGTAAAGAAAACGTTAAGCGTGCGTATAGTTGTATCGGTGGTCGATAGAACTTGAGGGAATATTTGTTCTACCTTTAGCTCCTCATTGGGTTCGACACTCTTACTTATCGAAAGAGGCTACAATTGATCCCCTATACTTGTGGGTTATCAAGACCTTTTCTGGCGCCTTTGCCGGGAAGTTATAACGTGGGGTGAATATTCTCGTGTGTGCTTGTTTGATTTATCACTAAGTAGTTTTTATTTTGTGCTCTTGTTTTCTATCTTTAGTTATGGGTAGGAAACGCAAAATACAAAAAAATTAGTTGTACCTAGTACACCCATGGTTGAAGAACCACTCAAAATCTATCACACTCCTGAAGCTTTTTACTTGGATCATCCCTATGTGCTCGTGCTGAAACCCCAACTAGCTTAGTTGAGGGCAAATCTTTAGATGAGCATGCTTGTTATGTGCGACACCACATATCTGAAGAAGGGAAACTTTTACTAGATCAAATTCATCGTTTGCAATGCTATGCTTGGAATTTATGTGAAATATATGATTTTACTTGTTGTTCTGAAGACCCTAAGAAACACCTTCCCTACCAATGTGAGTTTAGTGATAATGGAATCTTATATTTTTTGACTATTTACTGCAAGGCAATAGCCTCACAGTCCTTTATTAATAAAGAACAAGAAAGTTACAAGTTTTAGGATGTACAGAGTAAGAAATGATACTTACAAGAAAAGGCTAAGAAAGGTTAGCTATCCAAGACAGAAGACTATCTCTATATTTACATTTAATCCTATGGGAAAGAAGACAGATGTCATGAATAAAATTTCTTCTCCAAGCTCGGAATGTTGGTTGTTCATTTCTGAAGATCTTGCCATTCCTTTGTATCCAAATGTTCCAGGTAGCAGTGAATACAACCTCAGAGAAAAAAGGGAAGCCAAAATCCTTCCTAACTGCTTGTGCCATTTCATGTGTGGTTTGGTTCGGTTGAACTGTCCAAGAAATTCCAAGATAGTTCCAAACCCATTGGCTAAAATTGCAAGCAAAGAAGAGATGAGCCCGATCCTCATGTTGTGCAAGGTTGCATAGCACACATGTGCCATCCTGGATAATCCAATGTCGATGTTGCATCATATCCCTGGTATTCAGGCGATCCATTAACAGAAGCCAACCGAAAACTTTTATTTTTAATGTGCATGCACATTTCCAAATACACCATAAAATTGGGTCAACCACTTGGTGTGAGAAGCAAGAATCATAATATATTTTTGACAGGAAGACTCCAGTCTTTGATGGCCATTTCCAAATATCCTTGCTCTCACCATCCAGATTGATCAAAGGCAGGAGGGCCTGTAATTGTGTGTGTTCCGAGAAGGCCTCTTGCGAAAGAGGCAAATGGAAATGTTCCAAGATATCAGGCTGCTCCATAAAGTCCTTGACTGTAACTGCATCATCCACAACAAATGAGTGTAGCCGAGGGAAACAATCCTGCAAGAAGACAACATGATTTCCCAGCTGCCAACGATCAAGCCAAAAAAGCACCGTGTCACCAGCAAGAACTTGTGGAATAGCAAGCTTGCAGAATTTGGGGTATAAACGCATGACATCACACCACCAAAATGAACCACAACTCTGTGTGCTTTGTGGCGGTGATGCTGCGTAATAAGTGTCCCAAATTAAAGACACCCAGGGCACATCCACCTTATTGAAAAACTTGAATAGATGCTTTAGAAGGAGAGGCTCATTTTGGATGGCCAAGTTAAGAACACCCAGACCCCCAACATCCTTAGGGCGACAGACTAAATCGCAAGCAGCTAGTGATTGACGTGGGTTATCCGTGTTGCCTCTCCACAGACATTGTCTCATGATTCGTTCTAACTGCTGCAAGATACCTTTTGGGAGCGATAATGTGCACAAATAATATATGGGCATGGAGCACAACGCCGACTGAAGAAGCTGCAGTCGGCTCCCTTGGTTTAGTAAGCATGATGATGCAGATAAACGACGCTCAACACGGTCAACCAGAGGAAGCAGATCATAAATTGTAGGCCTAGAAGTTCCCATTGGCAGTCCTAGGTACGTGAAAGGCATCGTCCCAACATCACATCCAAGCAGAGAGGCCACTCTAGCTCCGTCCTCATCAGACATGTTCATAGGAATGAGAGAGGATTTACTGAAGTTAACCCGCAAACCAGTGGACTCAGCAAAAGTAGCCAGCATTTCCTTGAAGGCAATGAGTTGCTCATCGATCGCAGGCAGAACAATTAAAGTGTCGTCTGCATATTGTACTATCGGATAATCATTGGAGTTAGTTGGGATTGGCAGCGATAAAATATTCCTGGTGCACATCTCATTGACAACAGATTGCAGTAAATCCATCGCAATCACAAAAAGCAACGGTGAGAGAGGATCCCCCTGACGCACGCCCGTTCTGCAGACAAAGTGCTTCCCTGGCACACCGTTGAGGAGCATAGAAGAAGACCCAGTAGATAGGATATTATTGATCCAACCAGTCCATCGGGAATCAAAGCCCTTGCGTTGCATGATTCTGAGGATTAGGTCATGTTCAACTGTGTCAAAAGCTTTAGTGAAAGCCAGCTTTAAGAGGACGATGGGGCGCTTCGAGGCCTTACATTGGTGTATATACTCAAAACACCATGCTAGGCAATCTTGGATCGACCGAGATCGGAGAAAACCATATTGATTACGGTGGATGCACCTTAGGATCACCTTCTGGAGTCGATTAGCAAGCAGCTTGGTTAAGAATTTCAGGCACGTGTTGGTCAAAGAGATTGGCCAAAAATCTCCAACCACTTCAGGGCTCAACTTTTTTGGTATAAGGGTAATTGAGGAAGTGTTAAGACATTCCAAACTGCATCTTCCCTCATAAAACTCCTTCACAAGTTGCATGAAATCCTCCTTTAGGATTGGCCAGCATCTCTTTAGGAATAGCCCAGAAAACCCATCGGGACCAGGGGCCCGGTCCGGCGGCATGTGTTTAATGACAGCATCAATCTCAGAATCAGTAAAAGGCTGGGATAGATCCTCAAGGCCATCAACTCTCGGAATTAATGTGTCTAAGTCAAAACCCATGCGAATTCCTTTTGTAGAGCCCATTCGTTGATTAAAATCAGACCAAAACATATTCACAAGTTGTTGGTGATCCGAGACAACTTCACCATTAGCATTCTTAATGGAGGAAATTGTGTTTCTCCTATATCTCTCCATGGCTATTGCATGGAAAAACTTAGAGTTTTCCTCCCCAACCTTTATGCTATGTATAGTGCAACGCTGTTTCCAATAAACAAATTGCCAGTGCAAAGTATCCTCCAAATGCAATTTCACAATTCACCTGAAATTAAACTCGGGTCTTGACAAAGGTCTAATCTCTTCCAGACCATCTAAGAATAGAATGACTTTGTTGCAATCAGCAATGAGTGCTTTAATTGTGGACAAATTCATGTGCCATTTCTTGAGTGCATACCGCAGAGCCTTGAATTTAGAGGAAATGGTTAGAGCAGCCGAGGGTCTGTCCATGGATTTATTCCAAACCTGAGCCACACAGTCATAAAAGCCAGGCAAGTCAATCCAGTAATTCTCAAAATGGAAGATATTAGCCTTTGGGACAGCAGTAGCAATCGAGACCACACACGGAACATGATCCGATGTCGTGCGTGCAAGGGGTAGTACCAGTGTGTTAGGATGGTCCGCTGTCCATGCAACTGAAGTAAAGAACCAATCCATCTGCTCTAGTAAAGGTTCAGTTTGCATATTCGACCAGGTAAATTGCCGTCCTTTAATTGGTAACTCAACTAGGCCCAGATGGCCAATCACTTCATTAAACAGAAAGATATCATTAACATTACCCCCGGGCAGGTTTCGATTTTCCAACGATCGCATGAAATTGAAATCCCCTAAAAGCAGCCAATTATCATCGGAGTTGATGTTTAGGTTGTATAACCATTGAACAAAATCATCCCTAGCCTGACCCTGGCACGGTCCATATACTGACACTAGGTTCCAAACTTCAGAAGTATGTTTAGAATGGAATTCCATAATTATACCATAGTGCCTTGCCTCAATTAATTTTCCTTCAAAGAAAGAAGAATTCCAAATGATAATCATACCAGCCGAGGCCCCTACCGAAGGCACATAGGAGAAGTTATCAAAGCGGCGAGGACAGAACTTTCTAATAAACCTATGATCAATGTGCATGCATTTTGTTTCTTGCAAACAAATGACTGAACAACCAATTTCCTTAATCTTTTGTTTGACCGCAAGCTGACGTGCTTCAGAATTAAGGCCACGCACGTTCCAACATAAAACCTTCCAGTCTCTTAACCCGGATTGATTCATTACAAACCATAACATAAAGCAGCAAAAGTAGATCACGTAATGACCTACACTGACATACTAAACAGTTTGGATAAAACCCGAACATAAAACATAAGAGCGGATAAATGGCATTTATATTGGTATGCCATGGACCATCAAGCCATCCGATGCGACTAATCATGAGAACCCTTGCTGCTGGTTGAGGTAGAAGGATCAGCCTCAAGGTTTTCCTTGGAAATATTCTTTGGTGCAATGCGCAGACGTTCCCCAATACGTTGAAGATCAGCAACAAGTGTTGGTGGAGGCACTGATTGCTTCTCCTCCGGCTGTGATGATCTGGTCCGACGCCTCTTGAAAGAGCTTTGGGTTTTGGGCTGCTGGGAAGGTCGGCTTGGAGATCTATGGTAACCATCACGTAACGCACTTAGTCTTGCGCTGCGGCGCACCTCTGTATCAACCAAAACCTTAACCGTTTTAGGCTTCCGACCACGCTTGGTGGTAATCTCAGGCAGAGCAGAGAACTCAAAGGACTCCATGACAGGTTCAGAGATGTCTTCAAAATAGGGTGCCCTTGCCACTAGCCTCTCGACAGGAGAAACCTGGTGTTGGATGCAGGGTGTGGGCTCTGTCACAGGTTGCAAAGAGAGATTAATATCTGGCCCCTGAAAACAAATGTCCCAAGAGTTCTTAGACAGTAGCGGATTAGCAAAATCAAGCCTGAACACACATTTTGAGATGTCAGCAGAGCAAATAGTTGGCATTAACTTCTGGAAAGCCCTTTCCCATTGCATCACAGGTGGTAAGACAGGGCCAAAGACAGTAAGAACTCTGCCAACATGAAGAGGAGGCTGTAGCTGGACTGCTGGTTGTTGAATGATCGCTAGGTCGTCAACTGGCTGAACATTAACAAAGTCATCTGAAACCTGAAGAACGATTGATTCCTGGGACTGGTTCACCTGGTTTTCTTCCACAATCTCCTCCTGAATGTTCAGATCATCATGAGGAATCTCCTGGTCATTTGGAGCATTCTCCTTCATTGGAGGAGGCAGCTCGTCCCAGCCAATTTCAGGAAACTCAGGCATAACCCAATTGTGGTTATTAAATTGTAGATGTCTAGGGAGTGGATGGGGATTGTCGTCGAAGGGCATCGGATCCTCATCAGGTGGCAGTATATCGGCAAAATCCGCAGAGAAAATATAAATAGGAGCAGACCAAGAAATATGTGAACCTCCAAAATCTACAAACTCCCGATAAACAACATCTCGCGGCACCAGAGTGGTTGCTGGAAAGGAAACATATGCCAATGTACGCACGAGCAGTGGATCATCCTGGTGCTAGTGGTGGAAGCGGCCAAAGGTACTAATTGCATCCGCAATATACTGCGTCCTCCTATAGTCCAGGGGTATTCCAACTATCATAACCCAACCCCTACGAAAACCCTGAATAGCTCTGAAGTTGATCCCTTCATCATGTGGCACAAATCTAACAAAGCGATCATTATCCAACTGAAAGGGAGGGTGATCCACCAGTGTCTGCCTAGCAACCGCACTACGAAAGCGGAAAAGTCCAACGCCATGGATCCAAGGCTGAGCATCAAGAACAGCACGGCCAAGATTATTGACAACGAAATCACTGACCATGTTTCTGAAGATAGCGGCTTCTTTAGGTAGTAGCTCGGGCTCGACGATGCCAATGGCGTACTCCTCATGCTGACGGTCAGGAGCCACTGCGGGAGAGTAGAAAGTTCACGGAAGCCGCCGTGGCCCGCCGTCAATGATATCGAAGCCCGGCTAGACGAAAGGCGCGGGGTCAAGTGCGAAGGTCACCATTGCTGGCTGAGAAGGCGATGGCGGCGTAGGAGCCGCGGTGGAAGGTGGTGCTGCTAGGCAGGGCGATGGTGAGGAGGTTGGTGGCGCTGGTGTGATGGGCGGTGGCTCGGCAGGCAATGGTGGAAGTGATGACGTGATGGGACTGGACAAAGCCCCAACTTGGTTGGCTGCGTGGGAAACTGAGGTGTCGGGCGAGAAAATCTCAGCTGACCGGTCCGGGGAAGTAGGATTGACCCACGGGACCCACTTGTAAGTCGGGGAATGCGCAGCGTCGGAGCATCCTTTGGCTCGATGACCCAGCCGAATGCATCTGCGACATCGAATAGGACTGGTGCATGAATTGGTATAGTGCAGCAAAGATAAACAATTCTGGCATTTCCAAACCTTGAAAATCATGTCATCAATGAGATCATTAAGTTGAGCAGCACCGTTTGTAAGATCAGGTGGTTGTTCGTCGATAATAGCTTGAGCAGATAATCCAACTGTGGCAACAGAAAATTCCAAAATATCCTACGATGGCTGAGCCGTAAGAGATTGGGCCGTGACATCCCCACCCATAGCTGGAGATCCATGTTGGGTTGGTGACCCATGCTGGGCCATGCAGCCATGTTGGGCTGAATCCGATGCAATCAGATCACGTGTTACTGGGTCTTTTGGAACATGTTCAATTTGAATTAACTGGGTGGGTGCAGTTCCGGATATGATGGCGATGTTCATGGCAGGGACGTTTATCATTCCGAAAGAGATGGACGGCGTCGCCACCGTCCACTGGAGGTCGGTCACCGGCGGTGGGGGCACGATCACTTTCTCCTGGGGGTTCACGATGTATCCGGCCTCAGAGAGCACGTCCAGCTCAGACTGTGAGGCAGGGTACCTGTAACCCTTGCAAGCAGGATATTGCTGGAACATGGCGAAAGAAATATTCTTCTGGATTGACGAACACGATCTTAAAGAAGATTTAGCCGGGGGTTTATGCATAGCTAGTAACCCCAAAGTGGCACGCTTCTTAGAGGGGCTCACAAGGATCCACTCAGCGTCACACTCCTTTTTCCAGATCTTAAACTCACGAGTCCAATTAGGGCCACCATTCCCCCAAAGATGAAAATAGCATTTGAATTGTGGACACGGAAACGATCGCAACTGGAGAATGCATAGGCCAACTTTCTTGCATGAGACAAAAAAGGAGAATACCTTGTCTCGGATGAGTTGCACTGAAAATTCAATTGCTGAACCCCCAATCGCTGATTCCAATGCAGCCCCCACAGAATCGTCATTAAGATGGAATATATGTCTGCTGAAAGACACGATCATAATGAAATGTCCCGTGCCATCCTTGGAATGAATAGATCTCCCACAATGCTTGAAAACCTTGTCCTCAAAGATGGCGGCCACCGAAAAATCCAGATCCAACGTCGATCCACCAGAAGGACCCATATGAAATGGGTATAGACGTGTAGATCAGATGCCGCCGGAGGAGATGGGTGGATCAGAAGCCAAATTCACTGGCTAGAAGAGGAGATCGCCGGAGAACCTAGGCCGGAGGTGGGAGGGGTGGGTGGGTGGGTGGAGAACCATTCCCTAGTTGGGTTTTTTAGGATACGTTCCTGCTAAGGGTGTTTATATGCTAAGGGTGTTTATACTTACTATGATGTTCAATAAATTGAAGAATTTGTTGCTTTTAGGGGTGCTTATGAAATTGCTTCTTTGCTTGTAAAGTATGATGCTACTCTTTACAAATTTGAAAAATTTGCCATACTTAAATATTATTATGATAATTATGCTTCTAAAGCCTATGTTAAACCATATATTGAGGACTCCTCCGTTGTCCAAGAAGAGACTAATATTTTGCAGGAGTCTATGGAAGAAGGAATTGATGAAACTGTGGGCTCATTGGAGGAAAAAGATGATGAGGAGAGCGAAGAACAAAAGGAGGAAGAGTAGATTAGCTACCCACGCCCACCTTCTAATGAGAGTAACTCTTCAACTCATACATTGTTTAATTTCCCTTCAAATTTACCGAAGGATGAATGCTATGATGATTGTTATGATCCCGTTGATTCTTTTGAAATATCCCTTTTTGATGATGCTTGCTATGCTTATGGCCAAGATGGCAATATGAATTATTCTTATGGAGATGAACTTGCTATAGTTCCTTATATTAAACACGAAATTGTTTCTATTGCACCCACGCATGATAGTCCTATTATCTTTTTGAATTCTCCCGACTACATTATATTGGAGAAGTTTGCCCTTATTAAGGATTATATTGATGGGTTACGTTTTACTACTATACATGATGATTTTGATAGATATAATATGCATGTGCTTGCTGCTCCTACTTGTAATTATTATGATAGAGGAACTACATCTCCGCCTCTCCATGTTTCCAATATGATAAAATTGCAAGAAACTATTTATACTATGCATTGGCCTTTACTATGTGTGCTTGAATTGTTCTTTTATGACATGCCGATGCATAGGAAGAGAGTTAGACTTTGTCATTGCTTGATATACGTTTCTTTGTTCTCACTACTAAATCACAAATCATTGTTAATTAAAATTTGCTTTGATATACCTTGGGATCCGGGTGGATCCCTTACTTGAGCACTATATGCCTAGCTTAATGGATTTAAAGAAAGCGCTGCCAGTGAGCCAACCCGGAAGTTTTAGAGAGTCATCTATTTATGTTGTGTGCTTTTATAAAGTTTAAAAATAAAAATAATGTGCCAAGATTTGCCTTTAGGATGTTTACATTGCTTGTTGGTTTATGCGGTGCAAAACAGAAACTTTGGCTGTAGTGCGTGATTTTACATATTTTAATGGAATGTCAAATGGTTTTGAAACATTTTTCACTGTCTTTCTATACAAATTGTTTATTTTTCCTAATTTGTTCATAATTTTTAGACTACCAGAAGAATAGTGAATGTTCAGATTACTACATACTGTCATGTTTAAGACAGATTCTGTTTTTGATGCATCATTTGCCTGTTTTGATGAAACTATCGATTTCTATTAGTGGATTAAGCCATGGAAAAGTTATATTACAGTAGCTACAATGCAAAAACAAAATATGAATTGGTTTGCAACAGTACTTAGAGTAGTGATTTGCTTTATTATACTATCGGATCTTACCGAGCTTTCTGTTGAGTTTTGTGTGGATGAAGTGTTCGAAGATCGAGGAGGTCTCTATGTGAGGAGAAGGAGGAGAGGAAAGAGCCCAAGCTTGGGGATGCCCAAGGCACCCAAAGTAAATATTCAAGGAGACTCAAGTGTCTAATCTTGGGGATGCCCCTGAAGGAATACCATCTTTCTTCAACAAGTATCGGTATGTTTTCGGATTCGTTTCGTTCATGCAATATGTGCAAATCTTGGAGCGTCTTTTGCATTTAGTTTTCACTTTTCTTTGATGCACCATGCTTGTATGAGATAGTACATGGTTGATTTATATAATGCTCATTGCACTTCACTTATATCTTTTGAGTATGGTTTTATAGAATGCTTCATGTGCTTTACTTCTATCATTTGAATTTGGATTGCCTGTTTCTCTTCACATAGAAAACCGCCATTTGTAGAATGCTCTTTTGCTTCCCTTATATTTGTAAGAGCGTGGGCATATCTTTTGTAGAAAGAATTAAACTCTCTTTCTTCACTTATATCTATTTAGAGAGATGACATGAATTGGTCATTCACATGGTTAGTCATTAAATCCTACATAAAACTGGTAGATCACTGAATATAATACGTTTGATTCCTTGCAATAGTTTTGCGATATAATGATGGTGATATTAGAGTCATGCTAGTGGGTAGTTCTGGATTGTAGAAATACTTGCTTTGAAGTTTGTGATTCCCGTAGCATGCACGTATGGTGAACCGTTATGTAACGAAGTTGGAGCATGAGGTATTTATCGATTGTCTTCCTTATGAGTGGCGGTCGGGGACGAGCAATGGTATTTTCATACCAATCTATCCCCCTAGGAGCATGTTCGTAGTACTTTGTTTTGATGGCTAATAGATTTTTGCAATAAGTATGTGAGTTTTTTATGACTAATGTTGAGTCCATGGATTATACGCACTCTCACCCTTCCATCATTGCTAGCCTTTTCGGTACCATGCATTGCCCTTTCTCACCTTGAGAGTCGGTGCAAACTTCGCCGGTGCATCCAAACCCCTTGATATGATATGCTCTATCACACACAAGCCCCCTTACATCTTCCTCAAAACATCCACCATACCTACCTATCATGGCATTTCCATAGCCATTCCGAGATATATTGCCATGCAACTTCCATCATCATCATTCCGAGATATATTGCCATGCGTCTAGGCGGATGGTAACAGGAGACGGGGGACACGATGTTTTTACCCAGGTTCAGGCCCTCTTGATGGAGGTAAAACCCTACTCCTGCTTGATTGATCTTGATGATATGAGCATTACAAGAGTTGATCTACCACGAGATCGAAGAGGCTAAACCCTAGAAGCTAGCCTATGGTATGATTGTTGTTGTTGGTCCTACAGACTAAACCCTCCGGTTTATATAGACACCGGAGGGGGCTAGGGTTACACGGAGTCAGTTACAAGGAAGGAGGTCTACATATCCGTACTACCAAGCTTGCCTTCCATGCCAAGGAGAGTTCCATCTGGACACGGGACGAAGTCTTCAATCTTGTATCTTCATAGTCCAACAGTCCGGCCAAAGGATATAGTCCGGCTGTCCGGATACCCCCTAATCCAGGACTCCCTTAGTAGCCCCTGAACCAGGCTTCAATGATGATGAGTCCGGCGCGCAGATTGTCTTCGACATTGCAAGGCGGGTTCCTCCTCTGAATACTTCATAGAATATTTTGAACACGAGGAATGTGTCCGGCTCTGCAAAACAGGTTCCACATACCGCCGTAGAGAGAATAATATTTCCATAAATCTAATCTGCTGACGTATCCCGTAGTGTGACATCACACCACAGCCAGGTCTTTATTCGAATCGTTTTTCATAACCAATCTCAGCATGTTTCGCGAGGCGGTTTCCTTGGCACGTCTTGTCGAAGCAGAGATCGTGTCCCCTTTATTACGGGATTCTCATCAATACGGACGTGGGTAACCCAACCGTGCCTATTGGTAGGACTTCCTTGATCTTAGGCAAGTCCCAAACGGCCACGAGGAGGACGCTTGATATTCACCCTCTTTATAAAGGGGACAAGACTTTTTCTTTTTTCCCTCTCATGCTCAATCAAATCCTCCCCCCGCCTCGAGTTCTAACACCCAAAACTCAGGTCAGGTGATTCGGACCTTCAACTATGTCTGGATCCAACCTTCAAGGTCGGTGGATGCCTTCCTCCGTCATGGAGGAGGACATCAAGAGGTTGAGAGAGGCCAGATATCTCACCGCCGAAATTTCGCATCGGCTGCCCGCCCGAGGGCAGGTCGTCCTTACTCCCGAACCCAACGAGAGCGTCGTGTTCGTCTCCCACTTCCTCCGAGGACTAGGCCTCGCTCTGGATCCCTTTGTTAGGGGTCCTATGTTATATTATGGGCTACATTTTCATGATCTGGCCCCGGATTCCCTTCTTCTCCTTTCGTCATTTATTGTCGTATGTGAGGCCTTCCTCCGCATTACCCCTCACTCCGGCCTGTGGCTCAAGACCTTCGATGTGAAGCCGAAGATGATCGAGGGGCAGCATGCAGCGTGCGGAGGCGCTTTAATAAGCAAAATTGCTAACGCTCCATGGCCTGAGGGTAGCTTCCCAAAGGTGTCCGGATTGTGGCAGCGGGAGTGGTTCTACATCATAGCTACCCGAAGTGCCAAGTGGGTAGCTGCCCCCACCTTTCTCTCAGGCCCCTCACCACACACTGACGTCATGGATCAGCAGGGGGTCGAGCTGGGGTCCATCCAAGGACGTGCCAACACTGCAAAGTCGTATCCGAGATCTCTTCGAGAGAGATTTCAGTCTGGTTATGGTAGTGCAAGTTATGCTAGTTCGTCGAGTCCAGCCTTGCAAACGCCGGCCCCTTCGCATGTGGGAATTCAACCCGGAAGGACCGCGAGCTATTCAACACTTCCTTGGCATGACGCCCGAGGAGATGTGCAAATTGTTCTTCGGACCACAAATAATGTGTCCGAACATCACTGAGGATGCAGGTCCGAGCTGCAATCACCCGAATACCCAAGTAAGTAGCCCCGCATCCGAACACACTGTCCGTTTTTTTATCGCAACGTCGCCCTAAAAAAGCCGGTCTTTGACCAGGATTGGATAGCGAAGGCAAATTTGATCAGGTATCCGGCCCCCTCCCTGAGATATCACCAAATCCCGTGCTAACCAGGATGCTGGAGATCGCGCCTTATCAAGCGCCCTCAGGAGAAGATAAAGGGGGGGACAAGGAGGCTAGCGCCTCCGCGAAGGAGGTTAACCAGGGAAGAGGAACTGAAACTTCCTCTCCCCAGGGAAGGAAGAGGAACGCCTTTGAGGACCTGGAGACCACGATCTCCAAACGAGGGAGAAGAAATCTTCGCCGGAGGGTCCTTCCCTGGGGGATACCCCGGCCGCACTATGCCCTCAAGGGGATCAGCCCTCCACCGAGCTGTAAGTAAAAGGGTACTTAATAATGAAAATATCTCGCCTTACTTCTGAGGAAAATAACCGAAGCATTTATCTTGCAGTTCAGATCTTAGCCCTTCTCAGCAGAGCTCGGCTTCAAGGAATCTTCTTCCAGAGATGATGGAGAGCGAAATGCCTCCCCCTGCCATACCGCCTCATGAGGCGGGCGACCCTGAGGTGTCGACGCGAAGGGTTTCTCCTGATCTGGCAAGGCTAGAAGGTAATCCTATGGCCACCCGAAGTCCTCAGTATCCGGCTCTTGAAGAGGGCAATCGAAAGAGTCCGGCACCGTCTGGTGTACGGTCGGATGTACTGAGGGATTTGCTAGAGCAAGCGGCTATCTCAGAAGAGCACCGCACGTTGATGGGTACGGTGATTGAAAGGATTTCATTCGCCGAAAGCGGGTTGCATGAAACCTTTATGAGTCTACTGACGGGTTTTGAGGTACGCGAAATGATGTACATTTTTGACAGTACCAAACATTTTTAGATGTGCCCTGTGTAGATAGTAGCGCCTGAGACTCTGGGTGCTGTCGAAGACGACAACACACAGAGGATCATAGTCTCAGGAATAATCGTGCCGCCTTAATATGCAGGTGGCGGAGGGTCCGGTGGCCAGCCGAACTGATGAGTTTGCCGAGCTAAAGCGACAGCTTGACGTGGCAGACGCCGACATCGTACTTGTCAACAAGCGGCTTGACGAGGCAGAGGGTATGTGATTCCTCCGGTGACACATAGGAAGAGGAGCATGATGCCCGTATCTATAACATGTGTGTGAATGCAGATGAAGCTGCGGCCGTGGAGAACCTTTGGGCGGAACTTGCCCAAGCCAAAGAACAAGCCAGGAAAAGCGATGCGGCTGCCCTAAAGGCAATCGAGGAGCTGAAAGCCAAACAGGCTGCTCACTGCCAAAGCAAGGAGGAAATAGCCAGGATGGCTGTGGAATTGAAGAACGCCGCAGACCGTTACGAGCTTCTTGAAAAGGAAGATCAAGCAAAGAGGACAGACCTGGAGAAGGCCACGATGGCAACCAAAGACACCTACTCTGCACTGAGAGCGATGAAGGAGGAGCTGCGTCAAGCCGGGGATATCACGGCTAGGAAGCCCTTTACGATGCGGATGAAGTTTGGAGATCCTCGGTACGCCCCTTTGGACCGGCTGTGTAGTTCTGCGGACGCATATCTGGCTTAGCGGCGAGTGCTGCTGATGCGGCCGAATACTTCAGAGATCAAACAGATCATGAAGTGGAAAAGCTGTTCTGGTCACAACTTAACGTTCCAGAGCGTCCGCTTCCATTGACTGATCGGTTGGCCGAATGGGCCGAGCTGAATAGATTGTCCGGACTCGCCATGAGGTTTGTTGTGGATCATTTGTGGCCGGAAAGGCCAAAGCCGAACAGTTATTTTAGTTTGGTGCAGCAGTTCCTTGGTGCGGTGCCGCACATCAACGTGATGAAGAGGTCTGCGTGCATAGAGGGTGTGCAGATGGCCCTTGCCCGTGTGAAGACATACTGGGTGGAGATGGAGGCCACCACCATTGCAGCCCAAGATTCAGACGAGAGCCGAGTACCTGCCGAGCACTACTTTCGAGAAGTTCTTGAGGGCGCTCGTTCGATAGAAGCGTAGTGCTCGAAGAATATTATGTTCTAATGACATGTATTCCCATTGAAAAACAATGATTTATTGAGTTTATCAAGGCTGTTTTTATACTTTTGCCCGAAAGTACTATGATGCCTCCTGTGTGGCCGTTTATGTATATATGTATATAACCTGAAAGATGGCAGTCATCGGCTTCAGCTCCCACGCATATAATCCGGGGGTGCTCGCAGAAGACGCATGTTCACACTTGATCCAACGTCTTGGTCCATTAAGGAGGTGATAGCGCAGGAACTAGGCAATCGGACTATAATGCTTTAACACTTTCACTTAGCCAGAGGAGTTTGACGGTGGGGCTACTATATAGCCCCTGGTGGCTCCGCGTTCATCCGAATTCGGGGCGTGTACATGCGTGGCCGGGAAACGGCCCTTCGTTAAGGCGGAGGAATCTCAAAGATTCCGCTAGGTCATCGAGTGGTTGACCAGTCTCACGCTATATCATGACAGTCAGTTTTTGGCTTTCTCTACTGAGGTGCTCGTCCGGATGAACCAGGGCATAATCGCAGTAGTTCTCCTGGTGCCGCCCTAGCTGATAGAGCGGAACGCAAGGCAGCAAAACACAGGAGCCAGGCAAACCCAACATTTGACCAAAGACATGATTCGAAGCTGATGCATATAAGGCCAAACTCGCGACGCCGAACACTCCCTAAGGTATTCGGTCTTTATGATGTAAACTGGGCTAAACAGTGCCCTTTGTAATAAGCCTCTCGTGTCCAGGTACGTGCAATATTCTGACGTGGCCACATGCCAATACGTCAGCATCCTTCTTAGTTGTACTGAGAATCCGGGGGATGTGTATCAACAAGAGATAGTAAAAAAGGTTTACGCAGGGTCTTAATCTAAAAAGAATCCTTGGAACGGGTCCCTGCTGCACGTCTGCGCCTGTGTCTCCGTTGTGCCGTATTCTGGAAAGGTGTAGCATGATGGTCATCTGAAAAAGAGAGGAACTTAGTCGAAAAGTTATCATGCAAAAGGTAGGTTATACTAAATAAACCATGCATAGTTCCAGATGAGTAAAGTTGAGCCTAATTGTCACTTGTTCACACGCGTTGAGCCCCTTGTATTGTTGTAGGGGTATAGCCATCAAACCTGTATCAATTATATATAGCTACACCGGATTCGTCTAACCGTGTCCGTGGTCTTAACGACCTGTCAGATGCTCTAGTTGGTGAGGCCGTCTAGTGTGCGGCTGCCAAGGCAGCCGCACGGTCTTCCGCGCGCAAGGAGCGCTCAATATTTCCATTTACTATAATGATGCCACGTGGACCGGGCTTCTTAAGCATGAGAGAAGCGTAATGCGGTATTGCGTTAAAGCGAGCGAAAGCTTCACGTCCGAGTAGTGCTTGATAGCCACTTTGGAACGGAGTGATGTGGAAGGTTAACTTTTCGCTGCGGAAGTTATCGGGAAAGCCGAATATAACCTCTAGTAGCAGGGAGCCCGTACAATGGGCTTCTGGGCCTGGCGTTACTCCTTTAAAGGTAGTATTGCTATGGCTGATTTTTATTGGGTCTATCCCCATTTTGCGGACTGTGTCCTGATATATCAGGTTTAAACTACTGCCGCCGTCCATCAGGACTCGTGTGAAGTGGTATTCGTCAATTATCGGGTCTAACACCAAGGCAGCCCATCCTGCATGCCGGATACTTGCCGAGTAATCCCGATGGTCAAAGGTGATCAGTTTGGATGACCAGTAGCAGAACTCCGCGGTGATAGGCCCTGGGGCATGTGTCTCTAGGAGTGCCACTTTGTTTCTCCACTTCATCACGTGTAACACGTTTACTGTTTTGACTTCTGGTGGGAATTTCTTCTGTTCCCTAGTGCTTTGCTTGCGAGGCTCGTCCTCATCTTCGCTTGGTGTATCCTGCCCCTTGTGTTCGGCGTTGAGTTTGCCGGACTGCTTGAAGACTCAACATTCCCTATGGGTATGATTTGCAGGTTTATCGGGGGTGCTGTGGATCTGACATAGTTTGTCCAGAATCTTGTTCAGGCTGGACAATTCGTCTCTGTTGCCTTTGGAGGGCAGCTTTTGCTGACCTGGCCGAGAGCTTCTGAATCCGGCGTTTACCGCCGTGCTCTTTGGGCTGTCTTCTTTATTACGGCGCTTGTTTTTGCTGCGTCGTGGCTTCCCGTTTCCGTCCCTGACTTAGGATGTACTTGGGTCGCTGGTGCTGCATCGGGCTAACCAGCTGTCCTCGCCCGCGCAAAAGCGGGTCATGAGGCTTGTTAATTCTGCCATTGTTCTTGGCTTTTCTTGGCCGAGGTGTCTGGCAAGCCATTCGTCTCGAACGGTGTGCTTAAAAGCTGGTAAGGCTTTGGCGTCCGGACAGTCGACTATTTGGTTCTTTTTAGTGAGAAACATGTTCCAAAGCTTTTGGGCTGACTCTCCGGGTTGTTGAGTATATGACTTAAATCGTGTGCATCTGGTGGTCGGACATAGGTTCCTTGAAAATTTCCCCGAAAAGCGTCTTCAAGCTCTTCCCAGCTTCCAATGGAGATCTCGGGGAGGCTTTTAAGCCAGTGCCGAGCTGGCCCTTTGAGCTTGAGGGGTAAGTACTTGATGGCGTTGAGATCGTGTCCTCGAGCCATGTGGATATGGAGGATGTAGTCCTCAATCCACACCCCAGGGTCTGTCGTTCCATCGTACGCCTCTACGTTTACGGGTTTGAATCCCTCTGGAAATTCATGGTCCAACACCTCATCGGTGAAACCTAGGGGGTGTGCGGCACCCCTGTATTTGGGTGTACCATGGTGTTCGGATTTTTGTTGTGTTGCATTGCGTGCTTGAGCGTGCTTGCTTGGCCCGTAGATGGATCTGGTTGCGCCGTCCTTTTGATGCGAGCCCTCATGTGGATCGCGTACTGGCTTGTGTGAGGCGTCATTTGTCGCTCTATGTTGGCCACGAGGTCGTCTATCCGACCGGATGGTTGTTTTGTTTTTTGATTGTGGGGTATCTAAGGCGTCCTCATCAAATTCAGGTAGCAGCTTTCGCTTCGGGTAGCTCTTTGTGTGGCGACTACCGCCGTACTTTGCTGCAGTGTTGAGTACTTCACTCCATCTAATTCTGAGTGTGTCTTGTGCAGTCCTGAGCCTTTGCTTCTGCTTTTTCAGACTCCTCACAGTGGCAGCAAGCCTTTGATGGGTATTATGTTGCTTCGGGTGCCTGTCCGGTGTGATGTCATCCGGACTTTTATCTTCGCCGGAGTCGGGTTGTTTGGTTTGATTCTCTGTGTTGCCGTGGTCGGACGGTGGTTCAATGTTGTGTTTGTCGTCCGCTGGCTCACCCTGCTCTATGCCGCCACTTTGCCTGCTTCTCGAGGGAACGATCCTTCGCTGCGTCCTTCCGTTCCTCATCGTTGTTTTCTTTGGGTGTGTCCACCATGTATACATCATATGATGAAGTGGGTATCCAGTGCCCTGTGGGCAGTGGCTCCTGTTCATCTCCTGCATCGTCGTCCATACCGTCGATGTCTTCGAAGTCGAAGGCGAGCATGTCGGTCAAATCGTCGATAGTGGCTACTAAGTGGGCGGTGGGTGGGCGGCGAATTTCTTCGTCGTCTGCATCCCGATCTAGCTGTCCATAGTTCAGCCAGGACTCTCCTGACAAGGAGAGAGACCTTAATAAGTTAAGTATGTCGCCAAAGGGCGAGTGCTGAAGGATATCCGCGGAGGTGAACTCCATGATCGACGCCCAGTTGGATTCGATAGGCACGGGCGCAGGCGGTTCGGAGTCCATGGCCGAGGAAGAATCCGGCAGTTTGGTGTCATGGTTCCCGTGAAGGGTAAGGTCGATACTCGGCTCGATCTCCGCTGAGAGTGCGGCCTCCGTGGCGGGGTCTATCCACCCTTCCATGGATGGCGCAATTGGCTCCGAATTGAGGGTCGGAGCGGTTTCCGGTGAGGTCTCCTGAACACTGTCCGATGGTAGAGCTAAATCATGCTCATCGTGACCGTGCGGCGCACTCGGCAGGGGCTCGAATCTGTCGAAGATCAAGTCTCCGCGGATGTCGGCCGTGTAGTTTAAGCTTCCAAACCTGACCTGGTGGCCAGGGGCGGAACTCTCGATCTTCTCCAGATGGCCAAGCGAGTTGGCCCGCAGTGCGGAGCCGCCGGATACAAAGATCTGTTCGAGGAGAAAAGTCTCACCCCGGACTGCATTGCTATCGATGATTGAAGGAGCCATCCAGCCTAACTATGACGACACAAAGGAACTCCCAATGAAAGCACCAATGTCGGTATCAAAACCGGCGGATCTCGGGTAGGGGGTCCCGAACTATGCGTCTAGGCGGATGGTAACAGGAGACGGGGGACACGATGTTTTTACCCAGGTTCGGGCCCTCTCGATGGAGGTAAAACCCTACTCCTGTTTGATTGATCTTGATGATATGAGTATTACAAGAGTTGATCTACCACGAGATCTAAGAGGCTAAACCCTAGAAGCTAGCCTATGGTATGATTGTTGTTGTTGGTCCTACGGACTAAACCCTCCGGTTTATATATACACCAGAGGGGGCTAGGGTTACATGGAGTCGGTTACAAGGAAGGAGATCTACATATCTGTACTGCCAAGCTTGCCTTCCACGCCAAGGAGAGTCCCATCCGGGCACGGGACGAAGTCTTCAATCTTGTATCTTCATAGTCCAATAGTCCGGCCAAAGGATATAGTCCGGCTGTCTGGATACCCCCTAATCCAGGACTCCCTCAATTGTCATATTGCTTTGCATGATCGTAAGATAGCTAGCATGATGTTTTCATGGTTGTCCGTTTTTTGATGTCATTGCTCGCTAGATCATTGCACATCCCGATACATTGCTGAAGGCATTCATATAGAGTCATATTTGTTCTAGTATCGAGTTGTAATATTGAGTTGTAAGTAAATAAAAGTATGATCATCATCATTATTAGAACATTGTCCCATGTGAGGTTATCAAAATAAAAGTGGCCAAAGAAGCACCCCCCCCCCCAAAGAGAGGCCAAAGAAGCCTACAAAAAAAGAGAAAAAAATAAAAAAAATGTGAGAAAAGAGAGAAGGGACAATGTTACTATCCTTTTACCACACTTGTGCTTCAAAGTAGAACCATGTTCTTCATATAGAGAGTCTCTTGAGTTATCACTTTCATATACTAGTGGGAATTTTAATTATAGAACTTGGCTTGTATATTCCAACGATGGTCTTCCTCAAATACCCTAGGTCTTCATGAGCAATAAAGTTGCATGCACACCCACTTAGTTTCAGTTTGAGCTTTCATACACTTATAGATCTTAGTGCATCCGTTGCATGGCAATCCCTACTCCTCGCATTGACATCAATTGATGGGCATCTCCATAGCCCGTTGATTAGCCACGTCGATGTGAGACTTTCTCCTTTTTGGCTTCTCCACACAACCTCCACCATCATATTTTATTCCACCTATAGTGCTATGTCCATGGCTCACGCTCATGTATTGCGTGAAAGTTGAAAATGTTTGAGAACGTCAAAAGTATGAAGCAATTGATTCTCTTGTCATCGGGGTTGTGCATGATTTGAATATTTTGTGTGGTGAAGATGGATCATAGCTAGACCATATGATTTTGTAGAGTTAACTTTCTTTGGCCATGTTATTTTGAAAAGACAAGATTGCTTTGTTAGTATGCTTCAAGTATTATTTTCTTAATGTCAAATGATAGACTATTGCGTTGAATCACTCGTGTCTTAATATTCATGCCATGGTTAGATTACATGATCAAGATTATGCTAGGTAGCATTCCACATCAAAAATTATCTTTTTTAACATTTACCTACTCGAGGACGAGCATGAATTAAGCTTGGGGATGCTGATATGTCTCTGTCATATCTATAATTTTTTATTGTTCCATGCCAATATTATACAACTTTCATATACTTTTGGCAACTTTGTATACTATTTTTGGGACTGAAATATTGATCCAGTGCCCAGTGCTAGTTCCTATTTGTTGCATGTTTTTGGTTTCGAAGAAAATCTATATCAAACGGCGCCCAAATGGGATAAAATCTGACTGAGATTTTTTTGGACTATATGTGATTTTTGGGAAGAAGAATAAACGCGAGACGATGCCCGAGGGGGCCACGAGGCAGGGGGCGCGCCCCAGGGGGTCAGGCATGCCCTGGGCCCTCGTGGCCACCCCGTAAGGCAGTTGGTTCCCTTCTTTCGCCACAAGAAAGCCAATATCCCGATAGAAATCGTGTTAAAATTTCAGCCCAATCGGAGTTATGGATCTCCAGGAATATAAGAAACGGTGAAAGGCCAGAATCTGGAACACAGAAACAGAGAGAGACATAGAGACATATCCAATCTTGGAGGGTCTCTCGCCCCTCCCATGCCATGGAAGCCAAGGACCAAAGGGGAAACCCTTCTCCCATCTAGGGATAATGTCAAGGAAGAAGAAGAAGAAGGGGGCCCTCTCCCCCTCTCTCCCGATGGCGCTGGAACGCCGTCGGGGCCATCATCGTCACCGCAATCTACACCAACACCTCAGTCATCTTCACCAACATCTTCATGACCTTCCCCCATCTATCTTCTGTGGTCCACTCACCCGCAACCCGTTTTCCCCTTTACTTGAACATGGTGCTTTATGCTTCATATTGTTATCCAATGATGTGTTGCCATCCTATGATGTCTGAGTAGATTTTCGTTGTCCTATCGGTAATTGGTCAATTGCTATGATTGGTTTAATTTGCTTGTGATTATGTTGATGTCCTTTGGTGGACATCAAATGAGCGCGTGCGTGGATCACACCATAGGGTTAGTTGTATGTTGATACGACTATGTATGGGAGGGCAAGAGTGACAGAAGCTTCAACCTAGCATAGAAACTGATGCATACGGGATTGAAGGGGGACCAATATATCTTAATGCTATGGTTGGGTTTTACCTTAATGAACGTTAGTAGTTGCGGATGCTTGCTAATAGTTCCAATCATAAGTGCATAGAATTCCATGTCAGGGATGACATGCTATCAGTGGCCTCTCCCACATAAAACTTGCTATCGGTCTAGTAAAGTAGTCAATTGCTTAGGGACAATTTCACAACTCCTACCACCACTTTTCCACACTCACTATACTAGCTTTATTGATTCTTTACCTAAAACAGCCCCTAGTTTTTATTTACGTGCTCTTTATATTCTTGCAAACCTATCCCATTACACCTACAAAGTACTTCTAGTTTCATACTTGTTCTAGGTAAAGCGAACGTTAAGCGTGCGTATAGTTGTATTGGTGGTCGATAGAACTTGAGGGAATATTTGTTCTACCTTTAGCTCCTCATTGTGTTCGACACTCTTACTTATTGAAAGAGGCTATAATTGATCCCCTATACTTGTGGGTTATCAGCTCCTGAGGAGCGGAGATCTCTATGCAGGTGCCCACCTAATGAGATTGAGGTGACGCAAGCCATGACGACCAAGGCCAGGCGGGCGCCAGCGGACGCATACACTACAAAAAAATACACTTCCGTGATGATACGTGTTTGTCACAGTAGGTCGCTTTTTTTGTCATGCATGTACATCCATGACAAATTTATGACATAATCAAGATAGTCATACCTGTGTTGTCGTAGATGTGTTCCATGACATTACCAAAATTATCATCATGGAAGTGTCCATTTCCATGATGATAAATCGCGCGTCACAGAAGTGCTTTCGTCAAGGGTGACTGACACGTGGCATCCATCATAACAGAACACCATTAAGCTATCGGGTCAGGTTTTGGATCCGATAACCCGTTAACAGCCCCGACCAATGGGGATTTTCCATGTGTAAAATCATCATTGGTTAGAGGAAACACGTGTCGGCTCATCGTCGGGACAGATGTCATCCACTCACTAGACAGAAGGCGCCTATGATACATCGACACGTGGCACGACCCAACAAGTTTAAATGGGCCGGCCCAACTAAAGGCCCACAAGATTTTGCGAACCATAATGGGCCGGCCCAGCTAAGGGCCCACGAGATTTTGCGGACCATAATGGGCCGGCCCAGCTAAAGGCCCACAAGATTTCGCGGGCCATAATGGGCCGACCCAGGTAAAGGCACACAAGATTTTTATGTGCCATAATAGTCCGGCCCAGGTAAAGGCCCACAAAATTCTTGCGGGTCATAATGGGACGGCCCAGCTAAAGGCCCACGAGATTTCGCCGACATTAATGGGCCGACCCAGCTGTAGGCCCACAAGATTTTGAGGACCTTAGTAGGCCGGCCCGTTAACTGGCTGCCATGTTTTGGGCCAAATGCCGGTCCATATTTGATATGGTCTATTAATGGCCTGCCACGCTCCGGGCCTAATAGTGGCCCATATGAGATCCGGCCCGTTAAAAGCCTACCACGTTCTGGGCCAAATTACGGCCCAGATCAGGTCCGACCCTTTAAGAGGTTTTGGGCCTAATTATGGCCCATATCAGATTCGGCCCGTCAACTGGACACTATGCTTTTCGGCCCACTTGCTAAAGGCCCACTTAGTAATTCGGCCTGATATTAGTTTTGGCTTGTTAAGGGCTCGTTTAACATTTCGGCCCTATATTAATTTCAGACTGTTAAAAGCCCGTCATATAGTTGGGCCTAACTACGACCCAGTTTGCATCCGGCCTGCTTGCAGCCGATATCTGATTGGGCCAAACAAGGGCCGAGACAATTTTTCGGCCTGTTAAAAGCCCGTGATTTGATTCGCACAATCATGGGCCGGGGTTCGTTTCGGGTTGCTGCCGGCCCGTGAGCTGATCGGCACGTTTCAGGCCCAACCTACATCATGATTGCATGATGGCCCGATTATGTACCGTAATTTTATGGTTTGGCCGGTTTACTGCGAAGACAGGATATATATACAGTAAAATAATTGCATCATCATGAATAAGAAAAAAACCTATACTATACAATAAAGAAATTACGGCATATTACATCCACTGGGCATCAAAGTTCGCCACTATGATAATAAAGCACAAGCAGATAACATATTACATACACTGGGCATCAAAGATCGCCACCAGTGCAAATAAACACGCCGACAAAACCAACAACACTTCAATAGAGTTCAAGAAAGGTTAGCCCTGCTGGGGAGCTGCAGCGCAAACAGCTGAGCAAGATGATGAGACTGCAATTGTTCAACACTTATATATTCCTCACTCTGAAAGATAAACAAGCAGACAGATGACAGGTTTTGCACATAAAAGTATCAGTGCTGACAATTCATCACATTTCTTACTGACGAATAAAGTGACACAGTTTAAATTTGCAATAACACAATATGGTATTGTTCAGGTCAAGACATGGCAGGAAATGACATTGTGAAGGAGTTGGCAGCTTCACGACACCACTGGATTACAGATCAAGAACTCATAAGTATCAATGGTTAGTGTGCTGTCAATTTATACCATTTCAGATTGGCAAATAAAGAGACGGTTTAAATAATAGTAGAATGATATGACATTTTTCATAGTTAAGACATTACAGAATATGACATTGTGCTGTAGTGGGTAGGTTCACCACACCACTGGATTACAGATGAAGAACAGAAGCATACATGCAGCGTAAAAGAAGATCACTTGCTCTGTATAGTTTAATTTACATTGTATGAAGAAGGAACTTGGTTGTACAACTGAAAACTTAAATTGAAAAAGGACGAACTTTTGTTTATGAACTACATATAATAAACTTTAAACAAGCAATTTGATGCAAACACCAAAAATAAACAGCTGTTGCAGTCATGCCTAACCAAATATATACAACAAAGTTTGAAGGCTTGAGATGGACAAACTTACATTATTGGTGAA
>NC_041390.1:445208989-445221544 GCF_002162155.2 Triticum dicoccoides | reverse complement strand
ATACTATACGAAAAATGGAGAATATTTAAGATAAGATGAAGAGTGATGCTACATAAGCAAGTAGCTATAAATGTAAGTGCAGCGATACAGGCAAAAGGTACAACCAAGAGCAATGCACAACTAAACTTCTTTAGTACCAACCTTATGGTAAGAGTAAATATAGATCTAATGTGTAGAAAATGGAGGGCAAAGGAAAATAAGCTGCATAGTGATGGTACATGAACAACTACCTGTCATTATAAGTACACTGATAAAGGACATCATGTACTTACAAGAACAATGCAGAGCTAAAAAAACATTGGCATTGGATATATTCTACACTAATGTAACCATTCATACAGATCAGATAATTTGGAGCGAACAATTGATAAGCAAGCTATCATGCATACAACTGTCACATAATGAACCAGGTATGTATGCAAGTACAGTGATACAGGACAACAGGTACTAACAAGAGCAAAGCAGCGGGCAACATATTTGCGATATCCTGTCGTTCTTGTCAAACCGGAATTCTTCTTCGAGCAGATTTCCTGCAAAAAAGATCCGTAAGGCACATGCAGAAAAGTAGAAGTTCAAATTGTCATGTGATTTCATAGACAGTGCCTCATCCTGGGAACGAGACCAGTGCATAACAAGGTTTTTCCATTCAATGTCTTCTAAATTTAGCACAGGAGACTTCACTAGAAATTCGTTTATAGACTTGCCATCAAAGTGTGATTTCCTCAGGTAACACCGATACTGCTGCAATGCTTCCTTGAAAAGCACAAGCAAGCTTTGCTCGTCATGACTATCCAGATTGACCCTTGCCTAGTTACAACAATGTAATGTAAATCATTGATGTGTTCAATCAGCAGAAAACAGGAAAATAATAGCCATGAATAATAGCACTTACACGTAAGTTGGATAGGAAGATGTGAAAATGGTGTTTGTCTTCACAATAATCTTCCCATGATGGGAATATATGCACGTAGTCCCTAACAACATTGAAAGAATTGTCTTTTAAACTGGGAATAAATGGAATGGGGTTCCAATCTGCAGGAATTGGCCATCTCTGTAGTCGGGATAGGTCTTCGGCCGGTGGACTTGCTGTACTTTTTGCTGGAGTGGGATTTTTCTGTGGTATAGCTGGTGCTATGGCAAATGAAATCGGTATACCTTTTGCTGGAGTGCACGTCCTGTGTGGTGGGGCTAGTGGTGTGGCCAGTGAAGTATGGGTACAGTCTGCTGGAGTCGGTCCTATGTTTTGTGTCACTGGTTGTACAGCCAATATAAGTGGGGTGCTGTCTGATTTCTCCGACACCACCACGTTTTTCAAGGACTTTGCTGGTGCTCCTTCAGGTTCGGCAATCACCCTCTTCCTTTTTGATGCCTGATGCACAAGAACAACATTTGAGTGGAAAAACATGGTATGATGACAGATGGAATATGTATTGATAATGGATGGGCATGGCATCTTAACATATATGATGAGTAAACTAAGCAGATGGCGGTGCAACAAAGTAGAAGAAATGCAAGACAACATATGCAAGATACCCACAATCAATAAAACATTGCCAAATTAGAACAGGCACCTTGATGGGTGAAAAGGACATGCCATCTGCCTTTGACTCCTCGAGGTTAGAATAGTCATTAGGATGATATTCTGAACAAGAATTAACAGGTGGGGAGCGTATGAGTTTCATTGCATCCAGAATGGCACTCAATGCCTTGGTGCCAATTTTGTAAGTCATTGCAGTGTTTAGCTTCAAGAGTGGACTGCTGCTAGTGCGACACAAAGCAGCTACACAGATCATAGTGTAGATATAACGGGAAAACCTTAAGCATCAGAATAAAATCAGCAAAGTGGAACTTGCTGGAATATATGTGCTAGTATTGTCGGTACGGCTAGAAAGGCTTCGGATACTAGCTCTCTTCAAGTGAAGGTGCGGTACTGTTAATATCAATGTAGCTCTCAAAGGCGACACAACTCCCCGCATTTCCTTGCTATTCTTATAGGATTCAAGTGGGCAGGCCACTACAAATCCTATTCCTATGTTTACAAGATCCTACGAATCAAAGAGGCTCAAAGTGTCCATCACAACCGACCGTATAGACCTATACACTGCAAATGTCCCTGCTCATCTTCAGTACAAGGAACATACTGTACTACTATCATACTCCCTCCATTCCAACATATAAGTCTTGGTAGAGATTTCCACAATGGATCACATACAGATGTACCCAGGTACATTTTAGAGTGTAGATTCACTCATTTTGCTCCATATGTAGTCCATGGTGGAATCTATACAAAGACTTGTATTTAGGAACTGAGAGAGTACATATTAAAGAAGAACGGAAGAGGAACATGGTACAGAAGAGCAAGCATATTTTGGATAATAAAATGTTGGTTGCGCAGTGCCCACACATGATGAACCAGAGCGCATTAAGAATGAAACTCCTAGCTGTCTCTCGACCATTTCAGGCGGTTGGATGAAGATCCTACGTCTCCTAACCCTTCTTCTTCCTCGTCTCTGATTCTTCCCATACAGAACACTACACGGGCGACCGGCCGGACCACCGGCCCCCACCGCCTGTGTTCCTCCGCCACCCCCACCCCAACCCCACCCGCGTCGAGTTTTCTTCGTTCGGCGAGGCCACACAACCACCCGAGCCCCTTCGATTGCACCGGCGAACTCCGGCGAGCTCTGAAAAATCGACTAACCCAATTTTGAAATTTAGTCTACTGTGATTTAACTAGTGTGGAATATAAAAGGGGAAAACCATAAGCATTGCGAGTATGGTGTTGAGCGTGCCATGGCGGATCTGAAGGTGCAAACCGGATAAAGGCAACTTCGCAACCAAGACAAGAAATCAGAGTAAAGCAGTGGCGATCTATTTTCTTGTTGCGATAAATAAGTTGAGCAGATACGACAGAGTACCGCCTCTGGTGCGGCGCCGTGTAGGCATCTGCTGAGAATTTGACGGTGCTGCGGTAGTGATGGCTGCCGGCGGCGTGGAAGCAGATCTAGGAGGGTAGACGGTGGCGGTGGGGCGCGGTGGACGAGACGGTCGTAGGAGCGGTGCCGGCAAGGTGGACGACGACGGGGATGAAGCAAGAGGACGGGATGCAAGGATCCCGGTCCGAAGCCGTGGATGAGAGAGGTCGATCTCTTGTAATGGACGGCGGCGTCGGGGTATCAGCTCCGGCATGGTGGAGGAGGACGGCGGTGGATGGGGTGGCGGACGACGGCGGACGGAGGAGGGTGGGGTGGAGAGGGTGTTTTGGTGCCCATGGAGTATGAATGGGGAAAAGGGAGGTAGAGAGGAAGGGGGAACCATGTATTCAGGGCGCGCTTGTCTCAAATGCAAGGGAATTTACAAACTTAGCCCCAGTTTCAAATTTCTACTACATCACAGCAACACTAGTCGGTCGGGGATAGGACGGTAATCTCGCATACACCGAATATTTGCCGACGAGAGTTTGTTTTTGGCGCCCACCGTGTATGAATATGAATCGGGGAGGGAGTCGATCTCGGCCGAGGACACACTGTGTTTTGGCATCCACCGTGTATGAATCCGGGTGAGAGGCGGTTACGTGACATTTGGGTGAAATTACAAACCTACCCCTATCGAAACCTATAGAAATCCAGCATATAGGCTTTGCGTGGCAGGGATAGGCAACAGTGATTTCCATCTCGCAGATTTTGGCTCCGCGTGGTTAGTGCGACTTTCCCCGCTTCGTTCAAATTTTGCAGAGTGCACGTTTACCGTGCCAACTCAATTCGAATTCCGTTTGTATTCTATTTTTTTAGGGCGGGATCCATTTTCAATTGGAATTACATTCTATATACATCATTTTTTATATATACTTTCAAAAGCACAACACCATTTATACATAAATATGGTTTACAAATGGCATGATCTCAGATTCATAAGGTTGTATCCATCAATTTGGAATTTCAAATATTTGAAACCACTTTATGTTGAAATCCAATGTATGCATTCCTCGCTAACTGTCTCCAATTAATGTGTCTTTCATGCGGTTTTTTTACTTCTCAAACATGTATAATGTGTTTCACACACGCAACATGTTGGGGAACGTTGCAGAAAACAAAAAAAATTCCTACGTTTCACCAAGATCAATCTATGGAGTCAACTAGCAACGAGAGGAGAGTGCATCTACATACCCTTGTAGATCGCGAGCGGAAGCGTTCAAGAGAACGGGGATGATGGAGTCGTACTCGCCGTGATCCAAATCACCAATGACCAAGTGCCGAACGGACGGCATTTCCGCGTTCAACACACGTACGGAGCGGATGACGTCTCCTTCTTGATCCAGCAAGGGGAAAGGAGAGGTTGATGAAGATCCAGCAGCACGACGGCGTGGTGGTGGATGCAGCAGTGATCGCAGCAGGGCTTCGCCAAGCTTCTGCGAGAGGGAGAGGTGTAGCAGGGGAGAGGGAGGCGCCAAGGCTTCAGGTTGCGGCTGCCCTCCCTCCCCCCCTTTATATAGGCCCCCTAGGGGGGTGCGCCGGCCCTAGGAGATGGGATCTCCTAGGGGGGCCGGCGGCCAAGGGGGTGGAGTGCCCCCCAAGGCAAGTGGAGGCGCCCCCTCCCCTAGGGTTCCCAACCCTAGGCGCATGGGGGGGCCAAGGGGGGGCGCACCAGCCCACTATGGGCTGGTTCCCTCCCTACTTCAGCCCATGGGGCCCTCCGGGATGGGTGGCCCCACCCGGTGGACCCCCGGGACCCTTTCGGTGGTCCCGGTACAATACCATTGACCCCCGAAACTCTCCCGATGGCCGAAACTGCATTTCCTATATATAATTCTTCACCTCCGGACCATTCCAAAACTCCTTGTGACGTCCGGGATCTCATCCGGGACTCCGAACATCTTTCGGGTTACTGCATACTCATATCTCTACAACCCTAGCGTCACCGAACCTTAAGTGTGTAAAACCTACGGGTTCGGGAGACATGTAGACATGACCGAGACGACTCTCCGGTCAATAACCAACAACGGGATCTGGATACCCATGTTGGCTCCCACATGCTCTTCAATGTTCTCATCGGATGAACCACGATGTCGAGGATTCAAGTAACCCCGTATACAATTCCCTTTGTCAATCGGTACGTTACTTGCCCGAGATTCGATCGTCGGTATCCCAATACCTCGTTCAATCTCGTTACCGGCAAGTCACTTTACTCGTACCGTAATGCATGATCCCATGACCAGACACTTGGTCACTTTGAGCTCATTATGATGATGCATTACCGAGTGGGCCCAGAGATACCTCTCCGTCATATGGAGTGACAAATCCCAGTCTTGATCCGTGTCAACCCAACAGACACTTTCGGAGATACCTGTAGTATTCCTTTATAGTCACCCAGTTACGTTGTGACGTTTGGTACACCCAAAGCACCCCTACGGTATCCGGGAGTTACACGATCTCATGGTCTAAGGAAAAGATACTTGACATTGGAAAAACTCTAGCAAACGAACTATACGATCTTGTGCTATGTTTAGGATTGGGTCTTGTCCATCACATCATTCTCCTAATGATGTGATCTCGTTATCAATGACATCCAATGTCCATAGTCAAGAAACCATGACTATCTGTTGATCAACGAGCTAGTCAACTAGAGGCTTACTAGGGACATGTTGGTGTCTATGTATTCACACATGTATTACGATTTCCGGATAACACAATTATAGCATGAATAGAAGACAATTATCATGAACAAGGAAATATAATAATAATCCTTTTATTATTGCCTCTAGGGCATATTTCCAACAGTCTCCCACTTGCACTAGAGTCAATAATCTAGTTACATTGTGATGAATCGAACACCCATAGAGTTCTGGTGTTGATCATGTTTTTCCCTAGGGAGAGGTTTAGTCAACGGATCTGCGACATTCAGATCCGTATGTACTTTACAAATATCTATGTCTCCATCTTGAACATTTTCACGAATAGAGTTGAAGCGACGCTTGATGTGCCTGGTCTTCTTATGAAACCTGGGCTCCTTGGCAAGTGCAATAGCTCCAGTGTTGTCACAGAAGAGTTTGATCGGCCCCGACGCATTGGGTATGACTCCTAGGTCGGTGATGAACTCCTTCACCCAAATTGCTTCATGCGCTGCCTTTGAGGCTGCCATGTACTCCGCTTCACATGTAGATCCCGCCACGACGCTCTTCTTGCAGCTGCACCAGCTTACTGCTCCACCATTCAACATATACACGTATCCGGTTTGTGACTTAGAGTCATCCAGATCTGTGTCGAAGCTAGCGTCGACGTAACCCTTTACGACGAGCTCTTCGTCACCTCCATAAACGAGAAACATGTCCTTAGTCCTTTTCAGGTACTTCAGGATATTCCTGACCGCTGTCCAGTGTTCCTTGCCGGGATTAGTTTGGTACCTTCCTACCAAACTTACGGCAAGGTTTACATCAGGTCTGGTACACAGCATGGCATACATAATAGACCCTACGGCTGAGGCATAGGGGATGACACTCATCTCTTCTATATCTTCTGCCGTGGTCGGACATTGAGCTGAGCTCAATTTCACACCTTGCAACACAGGCAAGAACCCCTTCTTAGACTGATCCATATTGAACTTCTTCAATATCTTATCAAGGTATGTGCTTTGTGAAAGACCTATGAGGCGTCTTGATCTATCTCTATAGATCTTGATGCCTAATATATAAGCAGCTTCTCCAAGGTCCTTCATTGAAAAACTCTTATACAAGTAGGCCTTAATGCTGTCCAAAAGTTCTATATCATTTCCCATCAAAAGTATGTCATCTACATATAATATGAGAAATGCTACAGAGCTCCCACTCACTTTTTTGTAAACGCAGGCTTCTCCATAAGTCTGCATAAACCCAAACGCTTTGATCATCTCATCAAAGTGAATGTTCCAACTCCGAGATGCTTGCACCAGCCCATAAATCGAGCGTTGGAGCTTGCACACCTTGTCAGCATTCTTAGGATCGACAGAACCTTCCGGCTGCATCATATACAATTCTTCCTTAAGGAAACAATTAAGGAATGCCGTTTTGACGTCCATTTGCCATACCTCATAATCATAGAATGCGGCAATTGCTAACATGATTCGGACGGACTTCAGCTTCGCTACGGGTGAGAAATTCTCATCGTAGTCAACCCCTTGAACTTGTCGATAATCCTTAGCGACAAGCCAAGCTTTATAGATGGTCACATTACCATCCGCGTCTGTCTTCTTCTTAAAGATCCATTTATTTTCTATGGCTCGCCGATCAACGGGCAAGTCAGCCAAAGTCCATACTTCGTTTTCATACATGGATCCTATCTCGGATGTCATGGCTTCCAGCCATTTGTTGGAATCCGGGCCCGCCATTGCTTCTTCATAGTTCGAAGGTTCACCGTTGTCTAACAACATGATTTCCAAGACAGGGTTGCCGTACCACTCTGGTGCGGAATGTGTCCTTGTGGACCTACGAAGTTCAGTAGCAACTTGATCTGAAGTTTCAGGATCATCATCATTAACTTCCTCTCTAGACGGTGCGGGCACCTCATGAACATTTTCTTGAGTTGCGCCACTTTCCGGTTCAAGAGGTAATACTTCATCAAGTTCTACTTTCCTCCCACTTACTTCTTTCGAGAGAAACTCTTTCTCTAGAAAGGATCCATTCTTGGCAACAAAGATCTTGCCTTCGGATCTGAAGTAGAAGGTATACCCAATAGTTTCTTTAGGGTATCCTATGAAGACGCATTTTTCCGACTTGGGTTCGAGCTTTTCAGGTTGAAGTTTCTTGACATAAGCATCGCATCCCCAAACTTTTAGAAATGACAGCTTAGGTTTCTTCCCGAACCATAATTCATACGGTGTCGTCTCAATGGATTTCGACGGAGCCCTATTTATAGTGAATGCAGCAGTCTCTAAAGCATAGCCCCAAAATGATAGCGGTAAATCGGTAAGAGACATCATAGATCGCACCATATCTAATAGAGTGCGATTACGACGTTCGGACACACCATAACGCTGAGGTGTTCCAGGCGGCGTGAGTTGTGAAACTATTCCACATTTTCTTAAGTGTGTGCCAAATTCATGACTCAAGTATTCTCCCCCACGATCTGATCGCAAGAACTTGATTTTCCTGTCACGTTGATTCTCAACCTCACTCTGAAATTCCTTGAACTTTTCAAAGGTCTCAGACTTGTGTTTCATTAAATAGACATACCCATATCTACTCAAGTCGTCAGTGAGGGTGAGAACATAACGATAGCCAGCGCGAGCCTCAACACTCATTGGACCGCACACATTAGTATATATGATTTCCAATAAGTTGGTTGCTCGCTCCATTGTTCCTGAGAACGGAGTCTTGGTCATCTTACCCATGAGGCATGATTCGCACGTGTCAAATGATTCATAATCAAGAGACTCTAAAAGTCCATCTGCATGGAGCTTCTTCATGTGTTTGACACCTATGTGACCAAGGCGGCAGTGCCACAAGTATGTGGGACTATCATTATCAACCTTACATCTTTTGGTATTCACACTATGAATATGTGTAGCATTACGCTCGAGATTCATTAAGAATAAACAATTCACCATCGGAGCATGACCATAAAACATATCTCTCATATAAATAGAACAACCATTATTCTCGGATTTAAATGAGTAGCCATCTCGAATTAAACGAGATCCTGATACAATGTTCATGCTCAAAGCTGGCACTAAATAACAATTATTGAGGTTTAAAACTAATCCCGTAGGTAAATGTAGAGGTAGCGTGCCGACGGCGATCACTTCGACCTTGGAACCATTCCCGACGCGCATCGTCACCTCGTATGGCTATTAATTTTTGGATTAAGAATATTTCGTTCCCCAGCAAAAATTTGCGAATTTTTAAAATTTCCCACATATTTAGTTAATTTTTTGACCCTGGTACTAGCCAGAAAATGGCCAGCAATTCTAAAAATGGAAAACGGGCTGCAATAAATTCCTTATGAATTCGAAAATGAGTACAAATTATAAAAATAATAGCAAATGGGCTGTACAAGCCACAAATTTCGAGGCTGACTTGTTTACGCAAGGCTTTGTCAGTTAACACACGATTCTAGCAGCAGTTAGTGTTGGATGTCCATCCAACAGCCGACGTGCTTCTTCAATCTCTGATCTTCCTGCTCCAGCCGCCTAAACTAGCGCCGGTGGGACTGCCTGATCCCTCCTCTTGTGGCCCGCTGTGATGCCGCACAGGCTTCCTCGGCCCACCCTACTCCCTCCGCTGGCCTGGCCGCACGCAATCAACTGCCTCCTTATTACGTGAAAAAAATGATTCCTCCCACTGACATCTGGGGCGCACCGGTTGGGAGGCTGACCTGTGGGCCTACTAAGTTGACGCGTACGCAGGGCTTGTCAACTTAGTCAACAAACGACTCTAGCAGTAGTAACCGTTGGATTTGAATCGAACGGTCCCGCTGCTTCTTCAATCGCTGCTCTTCTTGCACCAGTCGCCCAAACCAGCGCCGGGGAGACCACCTGCTCCTGCCTCCAGTGGCCGGCTGTGCTGCCGATGAGGCCTCATCGCCCCCTACTACTCCCATCGCTAGCCAGGCCCTGCGGCGACGACAGCCTCACACCGCAGTTGAACCAGTGAACCCTCGTACTCCTCTCCGCATGGGCATCCACTGCCGCATCTTCCCCGGCTCCGCGTCGTCCCCTTCCTAGGCCTTGCCGTCGTCCACCGCCTTGGTGCTCTCGGCGCGGCGTGGTCAACATGGTTAATGACATTCCATCGGAAGAGTACTGTACGTGGAGAGGCTGACAGCTGGGTCCACGGCCATAGCCTAGTTTTTTTGTGATTTGCCAAGTAATTCGCTTTGTCAGGCCTATTGGGCTGCAAATCTTTCAAGACGGGGAGAACTTTCATTCGGCTGGCCGAGAAAATGGCCCATCAGTAATGAGAAATGGGCTGTACATTTTTAAAACACATCAAACCTGCAATTAGTTTCAAGTATCTTTTCTTCATTTCGAGATTTGAAATTACATCAATTTTTATGCGTGGAGAATTTGTTGGATTTTATATTGATATACATTTATTTTTAAAATCAGTTTGAATGTGAGTCGAAATTTCGGGATTAAAAACAGTTCGGACCGCACTCAAATATGCAAAATTTCATATAATTTTTTAACTGTGGCCAACATATCGGCTGTAATGCTAACAAAAAGAATATGGGCTCCAAAAAAACCTTAATAATTAGCAAATGGGCTGTAAATTATTAGAAATAATGGTAGATGGGTTGTATGCTGTTTTCCACAGATTTGAGGCTTTCCTAAAAAAAAGGTTGACGCACAAGCAGTGACTGTTGGATGGCCATCCAACGGCCGTCGTGCTTCTTCAATCTCTGCTCTTCCTGCTCATGCCGCTCAAACAGGCACCGGTGGGACTGCCTGCTCCCTCCTCCCCGCGGCCGGTTGTGCTACCGCACAGGCCTCACCGCCCCACCGTACTCCCATCGCTGGCCTAGCCATCCCTCTACTCACCCACACCTGCTGTTATTATCCGGCGATGGCAGACGAACCAGTAAACCCTCGTGCAGTCGTACTCCCCTCCGCGTGGGAAACAACTGCCGAGTCTTCCCTGCCTCCGTGCCATTCCCTTCGTAGGCCTCGCCGTCGTCCACCGTCCTGGTGCTCTCGACGCGGCCTGGTCAATGTGGTCAACGACCGACATGCATCTGAAGTGGACTTTACGTGGAGAGGCCGACAGCTGGGTCCACGGCCGCACGCAAGGAAATGCCTCCTTATTACGCGCAAAATAATGATTCCTCCACCTGACATCAGGGACCAACCGAAAGGGCCTCTGTATTTCGTGAAAAAAACGTTACCGCCGCTGACAGCTCGGACCCACCAACTATATCTTCGCACGCAAGGAAGTGCCTCCTTATTACGCTAAAAAAAAAGAATACCCCCTGCTAGCTGGGACCCACCTTGGTGGGAGGCTGACTTGTGGGCCTACTAAGTTGACGGGGACGGAGGGCTTTGTCAACTTAGTCAATATGCACGATTCTAGCTCCAGTGACCGTACGATGTCCATCCAACGATCGTAGTGCTTCTTCAACCTCTGGTCTTCTTGCTCCAGCCACCCAAACCAGCGTCGGTCGTGCCTCGTGCTCCTGCCTCCCGTGGCCGGCTGCGATGCGGCGGAGGCCTCAGCGCCCCCTACTACTCCTACCGCTGGCCAGGCCATCCCTCTACTCACCCACACCCCCTGTTATTCTGCGGTGACGACAGCCTCACACCGCAGCGAACCAGTGAACCCTCGTACTCCTCCACGTGTGGGCATCCACTGCCGCGTCTTCCCCGGCTCCGCATCGTCCCCTTCCTAGGCCTCGCCGTCGTCCACCGCCCTGGTGCTCTCGGTGCGGCGTGGTCAACGTGGTCAAGGAACGGCTTCCATCGCATGTGGACTGTACATGGAGAGTCTGACAGCTGGGTCCATGGCCGCAGCAAGGAAGTGCTTCCTTATTACATGCAAAATAATTATTCCTCCACCTGACAGTGGGACCCACTGGACGGGCCATCGTATTTCGCCCCCCTGACTATTGGGACCCACCAGCTACATCTTCGCATGCAAGGAAGTGCCTGACAGTCGGGACCCACCTGGTCAAAGCGTACGTAGCGTTGTCATTCTGGTCGCGAATGTGTACGTACATATATACTGGTTGATGTAGAGGCGTGCACGTGTCGTAGTAGGGGCGGCCAAGGTGCAAGAAAGAAAATACGGCCACGTATGTGTACATACGGGCGGGGTCTCGAAAGCCTACTCGCGCATACGTACGACCAGGGCTCATGTACATGGCTGGGTCGGAACGGAGAAACAACGTCGTCGTCGTGTTCATGGGGAGGCAACATAATGCGTCGTGTTCATGGGGAGGCAACGGAATGCATCGTGTTCATGGGGAGGCAACGTAATGCGTCGTGTTCATCGGGTGGGCTTGGACGGAACAGGCGATGGAAACGAGGCCTGGCGTACCACAGAACGGAGGAAACGTCCTTGTTTTCGACCGGCCGCGGTCGAAACGGGATCCTGTTCATCGGGAGGGGTCTGGCGTACTACAAAACAGAGGAAACGGACCTCCTGCGGTCGAAACGGGGGGTCCTGTTGATCGGGAGGGGTGTGGCGTACCGCAAAACGGATGAAACAGACTTGTGTTGGAGCGCTACGGTCGGAACGGGGGTCCTGTTCATCGGGAGGGGTGTGGCGTACCCAAAACGGGACTCCACGGGATACTGTTCATCTCCACCGTCGAACCCCTCCAGCCTCCACGAGCTACTGTTCATCCACCGTCGACCTCCTCCAGCCTCCACCTGCGACTGTTCATCCACGGGCTCCTGTTCATCCAGCCTCCACCGCACGCTACTCAATCGGCTACTGTTCAACCAGCCCTCTCCACGGGCTCCTGTTCAACCACCCCTCCATGGGCTACTGTTCATCCTTCCCTCCACCATCTACTGTTCATCCTGCCCTCCACGGGGTGGTCCTGTTCATCCAGCCCTCCACGGGGTCCTATTCATCCAGCCCCAACC